>NC_061488.1:17678248-17978248 GCF_022539355.2 Hippoglossus stenolepis | reverse complement strand
TCATTGTAC
Source organism: Hippoglossus stenolepis (assembly GCF_022539355.2). Classification (NCBI taxonomy): domain Eukaryota; kingdom Metazoa; phylum Chordata; class Actinopteri; order Pleuronectiformes; family Pleuronectidae; genus Hippoglossus; species Hippoglossus stenolepis. Next base: position 17,978,239 of record NC_061488.1, on the reverse strand, counting down.
TTACTTACTTACTTACTTACTTACACACACACACACACACACAGAGTCTCTGAGCTCCACTTCACCAACTCGCATAAAAAAAAAAAAGCAGTGGTTGGTAAGAAATATAACAATTATTTTAGCAATGGCCTCTTTGCCTAATTGTCTAAAATGTCCTATTATCATGGTGAATTCAATGCTGTGTTTAAAGGTGCAATTTAGGTTTGGCTCCACTACATAGTCAACATCAATATAACAACGGTTCACCGACCAGTTTAGAAGAAGAGCTGCAAGTCCATACATTACATATTTATCACACAGACAGTTTATAAAGATGGACGACACGACTGCTCCCCAAAAGTGAAACCAAAGCATCTCGATTGCCACCTGGTGGCTGGCTGCAGTATAGGTCATAAAACCTGCCTCCTCCATGTTAGCAATGGGACGTGGGCCAAACTATAAACTCACGTCAAATACATTTTTGCAAAAGATGTCATGTTAGGTAGTTGTTATCACACTGATGTATGTTCAAGTGTTCATCTTTCCAGTGTCTGGGATATTTTGGCATCACTGTTTCTATACAGTCCATATTTATTTGGAGTCAATGTTTCAGCATAAGACTGTCAATTGTAAATATTGTTTTGCTGTTTCTATCACTTCTTCTTCTAAAGTTAGAAGAACACACAACATTTTGCAGAAGTAAGTCAGTCCCACTGTTTAACCCACAGATATAAAGAATTATGGATTAAAACGTGCTTAAATTGCCTTTTTTTTTTTACTGAAGAAGCAAATAGTTGTGGCACTGTCATCTCACAACCTGGAACTGAGCTGAGGTAAGCCAAAGAGCAATTATTCAACATATGTAGTGGAAATTACAGCAGTATAGGAGAGGGCAGGGTCTGCAGTCAGTCAGTGTGAGGCTGATACTTTACAGAACACAGACATAAAAAGAAAACCTCATGTCTCCAATCAGGATCAATGAGTTCAGCAGACTTCTCCAGTGGGTACGATAACCAGAACAAAACAGAAAAACTGAACAAGAGGGAAATTGTTTGTAGTCGGACATAAAGTTAACAGGCTGACTGGGAGAACGGCCTCCGAACAATAACACTCCTGGGAGGTGCTGTAATGAAACCGAAATCTGAGGTTAGAAAGCTGCTTTATCCAACAACGTTGAACGTTAAAAGTATCTGAATTACATCTACACGAAGACTGGACACAGGGTTGTGGCTTCACGCATCTCGAGATCCCAGCAGACACGGGAATGCAACAAAATGTTTGGCCTTTGCAAAGGAAACAGAGGAGGTGGACGACAACAGTCATGTTTTGTGTGTGCATGTGAGTGGGTTGCTATAGAATCAACAGCGTTTTAAAAAACACTTTAAAAACACATTCTTACACTCCTCTTATCAGACCATGTCATTGGAAAAATTCCCACAGTGCATCAACTGCTAAACAATGAAAATGGCGTCATTACAGTAATTTAGTTCCCTTCATGTCAGGCCATTATGTCTATTAAATGTATGCGTGTAGACTTATTTAATTCCCTTAAACCTTTGAATGAGACTTATTCTGAGATCTTGTTGGCCGTGTTTATATCAGATTGTCTAATGACTGTAAACTGCTCAAGTGTGTTTCCATATGGTTTCTCACAGTTTGGACAGCCACACAAGGATTGTATGCGACACACTATATGCCTAAACCTGCAAGTATAGCCCCAAGAGAGATTACACACATGTATCTATTGCATATACTCTATGTATTGATTTACAATAACAACAAAAATTTAACTAGAGCTTTATTGTGGTATGAATCTTCTTATCATTAGTTGGAGTATCTGTGTGCACATCAACAAACCCCACAAACACAAAAAGATGTTTCAAATTACAATACAAGAGGAGCTTGCACACTTGAATCACAGCTTTCACAACTTTCCCAAGGGCAGTAATTGTAGAGACCAGTCACTTAAGTTTTGTGAAATACTGGATCTTTGTAATACAAATTAGTTTTTTCAGATAATTTCCAAGCGGAATATTTACAGTTTTCCTCAGTGTTGGCCATCACCATGTCTATAGTGCATTTTACCACACTACAGAAGGCTAAAATCTGTTACATGTGGTTGTGCTGGCCGTTCGTCAGTCAGCCAATCAGAGGAGAGGCTCAGAGATCACAGGCCTCTACCACGAAGCTGGATTTGTGGTTATCGGGGTAACTTCAGGTTTACTTCAGGGTTTTCAGTCCTACGAAGCTTGTTCACTTCTTATCTGGCTAAATCCCCATGGTAACTCATGCCGAACAGCTAACCTGCTCCGTAGCAGGTTAAGCTGGAGATAAGAGATAATCCCTTAAAAAGGAAATGATCAATCAATTCCTGACATTACTGATGTGGATTCTCAGACGGTCTCTAGGGAGGACAAGGGTCTTCAGAGACCCACAAAATCCTTTTGCCTACTCTGATGAGTATCTTAATGAAAGATATAGATCCTCATCGGAGGGAATGATAAACCTTTGTTGCTGAACATAACAAACCTGACACGTAGGAGCAATGTGCTCACAGTAATACAGACTGTCTGCATCGCCCTACACTCTGATCGTAAGCAGGAAAGCCTTGGTTGACTTAAAGAGTTGATAACCAGCTTCGTGTGACTGCTGAGCCTGACTGCGTTTCTTAGGTTAAATCAAGCTGGATTAGAGAAATATATCTGGGGTATGTTGAACTCACTTTGTAGTGCAGGCCTCAGGTCCAAAGAGAAGCGTGGATGACAATCAGGCAGTAAAGTAGCTCTAGTAGAAGCTTTTTTTACAAAGAAATATAAACAAAAAACAAACAAACAAAAAAACAAAACATATAATCAAACCACCAGGAACAGGTAAATGCACATATAAAACACACAACCGACAGATACTATTTAAATTCTAAGTAAAACAGGAACTAAGAGTCACTCTGAGAGGCAGATATAACACAGACATATGGCAAACTTCTTATGGAAACAAAAAGATTGAATAAAAAATAGGAAAAGTATAAAATATGGAACATTTAAAAGTAAAGATTCACTGAGTGTTTGAGACATGTGAGAAAAAAATAAAAGCAGTGCGGGGTGAGTGTTTGTTTTCTCAGAAAAAGTGAATTTACTGGAGACTGAAAGAAAGATAAAACTTCCCAAAAGACCGGTAGGCCTATAAGCTGAGGTCTGCTGCTGCCTAATGATGTGTGACGAACACACACACACACACACACACACACACACACACACACACACACACACACACACACACACACACACACACACACACACACACACACACACACACAAAGAAAGCACATCAATTATTAATATAAAATCCACAGGTGGTTCTGCACACTCCGCTGAGGTGACTGGGATAAATGAACAGATGCAGATGTCTGAATAACAGCTGCTGTTTTTTCTGGTGCAGGTCACTTCACTTTATAGGACTCCAGTTAACAGCAAGTCCCACTGATTTATGTACTTTTCTTCTCCACCACAGAGCTGCTGTTTATGGAGGAAATGATACAGGTGTATGCATCACTTCGAGTGCATGGACAGTGGGAGATCAAACGAGCTGACAACATGCAGCAAACACATGACCGGCTGAGGAATCCCCAGCAGTAATGCTACTGTTAGGAGCATGACAAACTGGGAGATGTGATAAAGAATCAAAAACTACACACTGAAAGGTTTTACATTCAGAAAGGGTCACGTACATGAGCATCCAAAATGGCAAAGTCAGTTCATTCCAATGCATTTGCCCCGATCAGTGGATTTGCTCACATGAGGAGAAGCAAGTGAACACACATTTCCACATTGAGAACTTTGAGAACTAGAAACTTTTAACAAGGCTTGATCCAAACTAACAAAAGTGTTTACACAGTGTATTCATCCATCAAAAGTCCATTACAACTGACATTCTGGAGTTTTTACACAGGGCAAAGTGTGGGAACATTTGTGCGTGTTTGTGGGTCTTTTTACACGTACTTCTTCACATCTGGGTGTGCCAACCATATACGTTAATTCTATATTTGTGCGTGTTTATGAGGCTGCAGTAAGAGTCAGGGTGTGAAGTCGCATTGCAGGTTTGTTTTTTATGAGATGGTCTGTTTAAGCGACAAGCGGCCATTGTTACTGCACATTTCCACAGATGTTACAACCCAATTATCCTCCAATCACACGCATGACCAGACCCAGTAACTGGGCAATCTAATGGGCCAAAATTGGGTCTGTAAATCTGCAATCACACACCCCCACATCTTCCTGCTAGTTTGAACACAAAATCTCACAAATACCAGCAAGAGGTTTTGTGTTAAACCTACATGATCTGAATTCATTTTCTAACCCAAATGTTTTTTAAAGAATATTTTGACATGTAGAAAGAAAGACACACACACACACACACACACACACACACACACACACACACACACACACACACACACACACACACACACACACACACACACATACACGTGTAAGTCTCTGGGACTACAGAGGACATTACATTGACTTACATAGATTTCCTGGAGACCACAGTTACGACTTGTCTAACATAGGCCTTCAAATAATACTTAACTTAAACCTAACCTAACCTTAAAATGTTGTTTCTTTAAAATGTAATGATTGAGGTTATGGGGACATGCTGTTTGTCACCATTATGAAGACAAGTCCCCATTATGTGTCCCCATGAGTAAAACCTGGACCACAAACACACATTTCAGTCTTAGTGAGTATACATACCATAGCCCCTGACCCTAACATAAGCCTTCTTCAAACCATAAACCTAAAAGCAAGTCCTACTCCTCAAACAGCCCAAAGAAGGTCAGAAAGTGAGGACCGGCCAAAATGGTCCTCATAGAGATATTAGCACAAGAACACACACACACACACACACACACACACACACACACACTAAATTAAAGTAGACATGGGAAATGGAGCCGGTCTTTTCCTTCCTGACATTAAATACCAAACAGCCTTGTTGCAGGTGTGCAGTCTGCACATTGTTGATTCAGTATTAAATAGAGCATGTCTTTCTTTCAGTGGGGTAAAAGCTATAGTTTATAAAAGTGGCTCATTTCAGGCCGCTGTTGTTTGGTCTCTGTTTATCTCACTGGCGCCATTAGTCTTATCCAGTAGACCCCCAACTTTAAGTTAATCTAAATCTTTAACATATTCAGTCAGGAACCATCTTTATGTTAGAAAATCAACTTTTAATGTTGTTAAACAGCATACAACTACACAGCATGCATGGTAGAAAGACACTTAAATAAAACATAAATACACACTTAAATTAGGCTCTTTGTGTGGGAGACCCCACAGCCAGCACACATTTCTTACAGTACAATAAAGGGACATTACACCAAGATAATGTTCATTTCTGATCCAACCATCCTTACATTTTTCAGTCTAATTTCTATATTGTATCTGGTATTCAAAAAAAATATCTGTACAGAAACCATGCTTGTTCAACCTGTCAAGTTCAAAATAATAACTGTAGTTTGCTAGTTGGACTGCTGCCAGAGTCGTGGAAGAATATTTAAAAAGTTCAAATGTTTTTATCGCAGTCTCTTCTTAAGGGTCGGGTCTCACATAAGCAAATATTTCAGAGACAAACCTTTGCCTTCCGTTTACCTTCAATCCGTGAGAGCGAGGAAGCGATTAAAACAGTTTCTTCCTGTGACGAGGCAAATCGCGGCTTCGCATGGAGTTATGCTTCGGTGAACTTTGATCAGCGTTATTTGCTATGCATTAAGTATATGTGATGCGGCTCTTATTCTACCACTGGCTGAACCTCCTGACTGCTTCCTGCAGAGCAGCCGTCGATGTCAGAGCATGTGCACATATTAATGAATTAGCTCAGCACAATCAGGAGGATCAGCTGATCAGTGAAATCGTCTGCTGTAGTTTAGCAGGACTGAAACACTTCCCCAGTTTTACAAAAAGTACGACAACGTCCATGAGTTTTTGAATCCCTGACAAACAACACATCTATCAGCTGTCCTTATACATTATACACTGTAAAATACTGCAGTTCAACATTAAGGCAAGACAAGTGCTTTAAATCAAAACAACTTTAAAAAAGAGTATTGAGAAACTGAACTGAACACAACTAGCTACAGAGGTAAATATATAAAACATCAGATGCAATACCACAACACAATTTGTACAAATGTACTGAAATGCTTTTGATATTTAGTTAGTGATGGCGCTTGTTTTTCCTGCTACTACTTATTGAAATGTGTTATTGACTTCTCCAGCAAAAAGAGTGTCAGCATTTATTGGTGGATCCATCTCACAATCATTGTTGTGAAAGTTACATTAAAATCTTTTCTAATGACAAAGGAAATTCAGGACCTAGAAAGGCAGAAGCTCCAACAAATCTGGTACCACCACCACAACATACAGATAAAAGGTACGATTTTGTTATTATCTTAATAGACCAGAGCAGATTCCACGAAATTATGATAAAATTAAACTATAATAAATGTTACAGAGAAAATGAACTTTTATTAAGGATTTTTTTAAAAGATCAAAAAGTTGATTTCTTCCCGGTAACTGCTGTTTTTACAGAAATGATCAGAGTTGCAATTTTCACAGCCAGTCTCTCAATCCCCGAACTAAAAACAAGAAAAACTTTTTTTTGTGTTTTGTACAAACCAGGGAGAATGTGTCTCTTTTTCATTCTCACTTCATATTGATGAAATGGGGGATATTTAATTAGGATTATTTTGAATTGTAAATACAGCATTCACAAGTTTCTCATAGTACCTTTATTTTAATCTCTCACTCCTTTCTTTGTTTCATCTCTGTTCCTCCTCTCGGCTCATTTGACCTCTTGAGAGGCCATTCGCACGCCACAAAGGTCACAAAAGGTCACCATAGGTGCAGCGTTGCTTCCTGGCTAGTTTTAAGCATATATAGGGCTCACAGAAAAGATATACCATCCTCCATTAAAATGATTTCACATGAGGTAACACATTGGCAGCCATGTTGGTCATCCTCCGGTCTTTGGCTCCTACTGTACATGGCTACTTTCTGATTGTGTATGTAGCTGTTTTAAAATATATTTCAAACACATATAACTTTAGAACAGTTTATAATTGTTTATTTATTATAGTTTTTTCTGTTCTTCCCTCCTTTAATAATTATTTTTATTATTTATTCTTCTTTTTTGGGGTGAAGGGTGGGGTTATATATGTTTTTAATATGTCGTCTTATAACAATAGTCACATCTCTCCTTATTCTAAACCAGTTTCTTTGCTTTTTCTTTATCCTTATTGTTCAGTCAGATTTTATAAGTAAATGCTCTCTGTTCTGCTCCACCTGTTACCTGTGGACAGGGAGACCTTGTGTTTATTGTGTAACCGGGAAAAGTTATATTTTCGCAAAAAAAACTGATGACAATAGCAAGGTGGATTATCATATGTTCAAATCATTAACCCTACTTAAAACCAGTTTTTCCAAAGCAGAAAGAAAAGAAGCATTAGTCATTACCTTTGACCCTTCCTGTTCCCCCCACTGTCACTGGAAAGCTACAGCAGACAGAGGGACTGTGGGAAAGGGAGTTCAGCGGCTGATTCACATGTGAGGTGAGGTTAGTTAAGTCTAGCTTGTTGACTCATCAGTTGGTTTATCACCCAAATTATCATTACACTTAACAATGAAATCTTACTGAAGAAGTTCAAAAATGATTCAACAGATCCAACCAAGGTTTCCCAAGAAAGCGAATATTGAGCATTGAGCGTGAGCTTTAGGTACATTCCAAGAGGGCGTATGGTATGAAAACCAAAAGCATGAAAACAAGCCTCTGTGAAATATGCCTCTAAGGGTCAGTGAGGAGAGATTTTGATCCCTAGATGGTGTTTAATGGAAAGCCACTGCAGTGAAAATAAAGCAATGTGCCTTTAATCTGTTGAACTATCAACAGTCGTCTCATGGTAGCTTCCATTCTGAGTTAGATGAGTTTATGTATTCAGTGTTATGGGTTAGTGGGATGTCAGTTTATGTAAGAGAGAAGAGAGAGAGTGAGTGTGTGTATGTGTGTTACAGAGTGTGTTAAATATGTGTGCTTCATTAGCTTCATTCGCCTTTAACAAATATACATCAAAGGCAGATGTGTCTTAGAATGAAATCATGCATTAGCATGAATTGTATAACTATGTCGAGAGCAGAACAAGCGAGGAGATATGGTCTGTTAAAGACGAAAGAGATTAATCCAGTGTGTGAAATGTCACCAATCTGGTTGTCAGGGGAAAAAAAGGTAAATAATTGTGTGTGTCCAAACTGCATTTGACAAATTTGCTGTTCTGTAGTCCGAAGATTCAAAGGTACAGTATGTAGATGTACCTTTCCTCTCCCTCCAAGCACCAGTTTTCAATTTAACTGGACCTTTACATTAAAAAAACTGCCTCGTGCAGCTTGAAGTCTCAGGAGACAATTAACACAATAATATGAGCCAACACACGGTTCATCAAAGAGTCAGCAAGGCTGCAAAAGCAGACATTAAACAGGCTCTGCTCTTGGTAAAGTCAATCCACAGACATGCATACATTTTTTAAATCTGAGGTTTGTTAAGTGTTGAGGGTTTTCTCAGTGAAGATTGACTGGTATGAATAAAACAGTTCATGTAATTTCAAACGTATACATGGGCAAAGTTGTGAGGGGGGGGGGGTCCTTGGTGATTAGGATTTTCAAATATCATCCTCAGAGTGTATGTGAACGATTGTCTCTTATTTCCTCTTTATCTGCGTCAACATCTTTTCCGTCTCAGTTTGTGCTGACTTTTCAGACAACCGAACACTTGTCTTTTTTGGGCTACAGTCAAATCCAAGCTCAAGCATCAGACCTACACATTAACTGATTTCATGAAATCTATTCTGTTTGATGAAGGTTTGATGACCAGCAAAAGCGGAAAAACGGTTCCTTATTCTGAAGAATTCTAGTGCCAAAGCTTCAACTATGACGATGGTCTTGATACCCTTGTTCCCCCTTTTTCTTGTCCTACGCTATAAACTTTCTCTGTTTTTAGTCTTTCATTTCCTCTTTCTTTTGCCCCCCCGTACTGTCATCATTACTCGTCCCATGCGCTCAGATCCCGCGGCGTCCGGTTACGTTCTCCGGAGCTCTTGCTACGAGCCTTCCTAGCACTCTCCTGTGCCTGCCGGTACTTCTCCAGCATGCTCTTGTGTTTCCTCCTCAGCTTGTCGTTGCACCACATCCTCTCGCAGTACTCCTCCACATGTGGCAGGTTTGACGGCCCAATCAGTTGCATGATATCTTTGAACCATGTACGCGATTGGCCAATTTGGCTTGATGAGCCAGCCCTGGTGTATGAGCTGCACGACATCCATGCTCTGTAGCTACCTGTAGATCTGTCTTTCAACGAGTCAGAGAGGCCGCCGTTGTCACGAGCCATGAGCTCGTCCACGGTCTCCCCCTGGAGGACTTGGAGGGTGAAGCGGGCCAGGGTCTGTGTGAAGCCGTGCTCTCGGGAGCGACAGATGTACACACCTTCATCTTGGCGGAAGAGACGACGGAACAGGAGACCCTGCTCTGTAGACATCACACGATCGTCTAACTTCACCTAAGGAAGCCAGAGAGAGAGAGCTTTTACTTAACTTAACAATTGTCTCACATTAGGCTGTAGTTGTCTATCATATTTTATACACATCTAAAATTGACGAAACAAAGTTACAAGCCAAGTGTAATATTTTAAAGTTTAAACTTAGTTGCTTCACTTACACATTGTGAATGTCACAAAACTCCATGTGCAGTTAACAATCTGAGACTCAGAGACTCAACATAAATCCGTTGAGAATCTTGGTGACATCTATGCCCCAACGATGAACTCTGTTTCAAAGTTATTTAGATTTCTTCTTGTTACCATCTTGATACAAAATCTGAATCAGCTGAGCCTGCTCAGCAGTTGCCAGTGAGCATGATTGGATGTTAACTGTTTAATATTGCCATGCAGTGCTCCTGTGTGAAGGCATCTGCAATCGTTATGTTTCTCCACTCATTTACTCATACTTGTCTGAAGATGTTCCAAAGCCTTTTGATCATATGTGGAATTACTTTAAGCGGCCAAGTGAATAACATGAATGCAATAACAAATAAGACTTTTAAAGCCACTCTAAATTATTTATAAAACTTTATTAAATACATTTTTAGAAATTTAAGTAAAAAAGATGGTAATCCACCAATCTCAGAGCTCATCTGCTCTTGTCTGACAATGAATTTGCCTCTGGGGGCAATAGCCTAGGTTTTGGGGCATCCGGTGATGACAGCCAAAATCTGGGCCTAGACTTAGTCTTCTGTTCGCCGTACACCATTCACAGTCCACCTAGTTTCTTTTATAACACTAGTAAAACATTTCCCCCACGCAAAGCACAAAGATCAATAATATAATTTAATACAAATACAAATTCTTGCTCTCCACACATAACAAACGAAGCCTGCTCAAATGTGATTGGTCAAACTAGAAACGGAAACCAGAATGTTTCCAGCCCCAAAATCTTGTCCCTCTCCTACAGCATATTCACATGCATAATCTGTTTCTAGAGATTAGTTAAATAGAATCAGAAAAGAAAGACCAGGAACAGTCACTGTTAGTTTTTACTCTCTTTTCCTTCCCTTTACTCTCATTCTCTTTGTATTTTCTTTCCTCTTCCTGCCTCAACTATGTCTCCCTTGAACTTTTCTTTATCAACCTCCTACCTTCTCATCTCACTCCATTCGTTCGGTGCCAACACAAACATGGCTGCCCTGTTAGCTAGAGTGGCAGCCACATGTTTATTTGCAGGGAAATGAGGAGGGGTGGTAATGCCTTAATTCTTGCATGGCTCGCTGAGGTACTCAGTTAAGCTTGAAAAAACATAACCTCAAACAGATGAAAAATTACTATGGGTGTGGGCACACATTCAGGACAACATAATTTTCAAAGAAGTAATTTGAAAAGGACTTTGCAACACCGTGCTGAAGTCACAGAGGTTTGTAGCGACTGAGTGACACCACAGCTTTCAGTGGCATGTGGGCCATGCTTGCAAAGAATTCACTGTTTATTCAAGAGTAAAAGAGCGGCTGTGCACTTTCCTTTGAAATATAACTGCTCAATTTCAACCATATGTCAAATGGCTGTCAAATGTGTCGGCCAAGTGCCAAATTCACTCACAAATCTCAGTTTTTCAGGCAGTAAGTCAGGCCACTGTTTGCCAGAAGTTTCATATCATCCATTGCCTGTCTCTCAAAACTTCCCCCACCCCTTCTACCTATCAGAGATACACAGTTTTTTGATTTGCAGCAATTACATTTTCTTGATATTGATTTTGGCCATTTGCTTGCTGTCTTACCTCTTCCTTGTGGTCGTGCTGTTGGACGAACCAGGTTACAGTAGCCTGCGGAGAGCGAGGAACACACTCCAAGAAGGTGCTGTTGTTCTCAGTCCCATACACCACTCTGTCCTCCGTCATGTCAAGGTCTTCTGGGTGAAAGAGAGAGAATTAGGGAGGCTGTGTCTTTGCTAGTTTCAGACTGACACAGTTGTCATTTTCCGTCCAGTGCCAATCTTGTTTGCATAGCAAACGTACGTCCAACTGAGCACCCATTGCCATGTTGATCTAAATATGAGGTGCGGACAGGTGGATTGCACTTTTGACCAACAAAAGACATTTCAGTGGTCAGTATTTCACTGTTATTTGGAGGCGGCACTATCAAGATAGTAATACAATAGGTCTATTCTGCTTGTTACACACATTAAAGATGATCTTCTCATATGCAAACTGTAGAAAAACATTCTTTTATTTTACCCGGCAAATCGGTCCTTACATTAGCAATCCATTGCAATCCAAGTGCAAGCGCACCTGGCTGGGAATGGGAGATGGCACTGTAATGAAGTTTTGACCCCTGTCCATTTGTTTGTTGGGTGGTTTGTTTGTTTTTTAATCAAGATAATACAAAAACAACTCCACAGATTTCCACAAAACTTGGTGGAAAGATGCTATATGGGTCGGATAAGAACCCATTTAATTTTGTTGCATATCTGCATCATGGGTCTGATTTCTTTCTTTAACGTTGCAAGATATAGTGATTTTCACAATTTGTCCAGGGAATAATTCCTGGATCTCTATGAAACTGCAACTGCTTTCTATGAGTGTGTGAAATTTGGTGTAGCAAAACAGATATTAGATATCAGATATGTTACTTCTTGATCTTTAAATGTGCTGGTAGTAGAAAGACTTTGCTACAGGCAGTGACTGTCTGAGAAAGTGGAAATCTTACTTTAACAACATCCTGACACTTGGAACAAAGGAACCTTGTTGAACTCAGGTTCACCCAGAGACTTGAATGGAGGCATGTCTCATCACCTGCTCTCCGTTCCTACACTCAGGTGAGCAAACACAAATTCGACACCTTCACACCCCCATTTTTGAACTGCTTCTGTGCAGCCTTGTTTCTCTCCTTTTAGCCTGTGCTCACTTTATCCTTTCCTCACCTCTGCATCACTTTTGTAAATTGTCTACCACTTATGTGTCTTTCTCAGTGTGATAGTTGAGGAAGTTTGAGGTCATTTGTCTCTCACCTCCTCCTTCCCTCTCTCACTCTCTCACATACACATACTGGTTTTCATGTTGCATGGGGACAACATTTTGATCATCACTGGTGGGGACCACCTTGATGCATGAAAAAATCAGGTATACACAAATGCACACACTATTGTTCATTAAAAACAAATGTCTCACAAAACCCAACAAGATCTCATGTGAAATAAGTACTAGGTTGTAGCAAAGTTAACATGTACTTTCCTCTGATTTACTGCACAACAAACAGCTTCAGATCAACTGACTGACATCTCACATAAACACTCTTTGCCTTTCATCCTGAGAAAGAGGCTCTGACCCTTACAGACACAAACACAAACAATCTTCAGTACAACATAGGTCTTCCACGTCTCCCCCCTGGACCACACGTGCATTGCATACTGTATACAGCAGAGTGGAGTCTCACTGGTCTTCTTCCAATCTATAGCCTAATAGTTTATAGAATGTCAAGACAGCTGTGCCTTGGTCTTTATGGCACCTGTAGTGTCCTTGAAAGGATGTGGAAATCGGTTTTAGCTGATACTAAAAACATGACCTTAAAACCAGGACAACTCAGTCAGCATGAATTAGTGGTGATATGGATAAGTTCTCCATGAAGGATGTCTAACAAGTCAAATATTTAGTATTTGTGTCCTAGAATCTTGACAATGTGAAGAAACATACTGGGAAGTGATATATTCATACCTGTCTTTGAGATTAAGTTAATGTGGGAAATGTATGTATTTACACACTTTATACACTCTAATGTGTGTATTTTAAATATGAAACTACAGCCAGCTACCAGTTAGCTTAACACAAAGACTGAAAACGGGGGGAAACAGCTAAAGGCTGGTCTAAAAAGTAAAGTTGTGGTTTGACATTGAGGCTGGACATTTTGCTGGGTACATTCCAGACTCTCGCAGTCAGCAAGAGGTTGCCAGGAAACTATCTGAAACAGCAGGAAGTCAGAGGAAGTAGGCGAGTCTCCTGCATAATGAACAAAGAGGTCACAGAAGATGAGAGGTAGTCCCACTCACCACTCAGGTTCTCATCCACACACTGCAGAACAGGGTTTCCATGCCTGATGTCCTGCCTGCGGTAGCGTCGTTTGTTAATGGGCGCATATCGTGCGCATGATGAGCCATCCCAGGCGCAGTAAGGGTCTCTGGCCAGGCAGCACTCAGCACAGGCTTTCCCATAAGTCTCGCAGCGATGCAGCTTCACCTGCGCCACACCTGCCGGAGAGCCCACGTACACGGTTTGCTGTTTAAAGGGAGGAGAGGATAAAAAGGGAATAAGGCATTAAAAAGATAACATCTAGTATATTGAGTGTGAAAGTAAGAAATTACAGTCATATCAACTTACCCTTTTTACGGATATATCCATGGATGTAACTGGAGTTGGCACCTGCAATAGTGAAAATAATTCAACTCAGGTATTTCACAATGTGAGAAAACGCCTCCAATCTCTTGAGAGTAAATTCATTGAGGATATTTCTTTGAAAATGAGGAGACAATGAAGAGACGTGATTGACTTGCATAAAGACTTACTGAGACATGGTCAAACTTACTTTAAAGACCTGTAGCTCCTCCAGTGTGACCTCCTCTGTCTCTAGACTGTTTCCACCGTGCAGAGTGATAACCTTCAACACTGTACCAACGTCTGAAAGACAAGGAGACCCATTGTATGGTCCACATTTAGCCCCATGTTCTTAAATAATTATTTAAGACTTCAATAACAATTCAGAATTTGACCAGTTTTCTGATTGATCAAGTTTCTGACTCTGGACAGGGATCACATGCACTTACCTGTGCCGATGAACATGACATCATACTGCCCGTCCTCCGCTTCCACCCGGTCCACCACAATTTGCTTAAGCTTGTAGGGGATGTTGGCTTTTACGAGCACGGGCTGGCGCAGGGCTGGATACACCGGCCGCCACATCAGGGGGTGACTGCGGGCGAAGTGCAGCACTGAATCAGGGAAATCCTTTGTGCTGCCAAACTCCCTGCCAGGCTGGTTGGTGATTTTACTGGGGCACTGGCGATAAGGAAGGACAGGGATAAATAGATGGATGTGATACAGAAGGAAGAGCTTAAAGCAACAGTCTTGGTATTTTCTATTTTTTTTTATTTCCAACATTTTCCAACATTGCTTTCCAAACTAATCCTAATGACGGTCTTAAAGTCTTCTCAAAGAACCCTCATTTGTATTGTGTCAGGAAAGTTTGGATCATCACTTTATGTGCTTGTTGTCTGTAAAAAAAATCTTCCCTTTATGTGTGACTGTAGTCATAATAAAATGTGCTCGTACTTGGCTGAGATGTTGTGTCACTCAAATAATTACAGAGGCTGAACTCTCTCCAAACGAAAGGAATTTACACAAACCATATGACCTCTGACTTCACAAATGATTGAGATCAGTGATTCTTTGTGAAGCAGCCAAAGTCTTTGTCACGCAGTCTGCGCAGCAACTGTTTAACACATGTTTAACTGAAGCAGGGGTAAGAAGAAGAAGATGTCAACTGTTCAGAAGCAAATGGCTCTATTGTCTCTGCTGGTGGCAAAAAACACCATGAGTGATGTTTGCCTGGTCCTCCACTGAAAACTGATTTACTCCTTTCAGAATATTGCGTCTTCATTCATGGTTCTCATGCACTTACTCGTCCTGTCACAGATAAAGGATGTTGTAACCTGTTAGGGTTGATTTCTGGCACGTCATTAGGAAATACACAGGAGAGCTGCAGCTATAGACAAAACCAGATTCGATTCATCAGAGTCAGGCAAGACTCAAGCCTTTGTGTGCTACGAATACTTTCCCATTGACGCAACCTTAATTTTACAAAATATCTCTGTCCAGACGACTACAAACAAGCGTGCCCGGTCAGTAGGTGGCGATAAAGTCTCCACGAACAATCAGTCAAATACCAGAGAAGGAGGCTGTGGTCCAAGTAATAGTGTACGCAGATGCATGAGAATGCAGTTATTGTGTTGCAGTGAGGCTAAATTTAGGTGCAAACTTGTAAATAGATCTGGCAGTGCTAAGTAAATGTATAGAAACCAGTATATATCAGCCATCGTTGTAGTCGTTTCTTGTGCATGCTAATTACACAGAGAAACAGTGGGCAGTTAGCAGTGACATCATTGTTTCCGAAACACTGTTTTGCATGTTCACAGACACCAGAGTTTAAAAAAATCTGCACTTTAGAAGCTGTTTGACTTAAAATATAGTTTGAATGTGGATCGTGGTCGGGATGCAGAGGATAAAGTTTGTTTCGTAAGATATCCCCATTAGTGTGGACGGGGCATCAGGCTTTTAATATTGATCAGGATCAGATCTCCTTGAAGCTTGACTACTCCGTGCAAGTGGATGATGATTTCACTCAAAGAAACAAAGGATGAATCAGGAGAGAACAGAGACCATATGATGTTTTGGGTTAGACCTTAGAAACAGATCATTACATGACGAGGGAGGTTGAGGACACAGAGGGATTTGGGTGAGATAAGTTCTATTAGTAAAATAAAAAGTAGCAGTGACTGACTAGAATGAAAGCATATGTCAGAGTCATGAAGGAACTTTGGCAAATATGAATCAGGACAAGTAATGGGACATTTAATTGAGATGTATCATCTTACGCAGAAGAGAAAGCAGATCATCTTATATGAGCAGGTTAAATATTTATATTAAACTTTTTTATTTGCTTGATATTGCTTTTCCAGACTGTATTTCCATATGGTATAAATACTGTTACTCTGCCTTATAACAACAGTAACTAATCCACACAATAGCCCTATAATGGTCTGGATTCAATTTCAGAGAGGGGATTGAACTGTGCTGGGAGGTTACACTCAAATATGCACAAACGTTTTGATGTATAGAACGTTCCTCGGAGTAGGCTTCACCACACAGCATCACGTTATTGCAGAGGATGTGGAATGTGCAAGCAAACCTGAGCTCAATTCTCCAACTCACTAACTTCAAATGCTTCCTGAACAAATACATTTGTTTGCAATTTGTTTGCAATTTGTTTTTAATGATAAGTGGTGCATAGATTGCGATGTATATAATTCAAAGGGGGAGTTCAAGCACGCATGTGCTTCCCAATCTGTAGGGAATCTGTATGTAAAATCAATGTAATTGTTATTTTTACCATGCACAAAGAAAAAACTGAAAACGTGATCTTTTACACTTTTTGGAACTGAAGAGACTATTTCTTTCCATGTATTTGTCAGATTTGCTCAACTTTCACACAATTACACACTCACTCATGCAGCTCCCCCGTGCACATCCTTGATATGTCAAGTTGTTTCAAAACCACTCGCAACACTCATCATTATCTGTTTGCACATACAACCTAAACTGGAATAGCTCCAGAGTCTATTCTCAACTCATCCAAACTTTTGCTGCAGCACTTCAACTGCTTTCAATTATCATCTTCGAGCCATGTGAGAATTAATTAGAGGGAGACGGGGTGAGCATATTTGGCAGACAGCTATTTGACTCTAGTATCACTGTGGATGTAGATGTTACTCTTGTCTGTTTCTGTTTATGTGTGTTACAGGCACTGTATGAAATGTGTAAGCCCTCCTTTGCTGCGTATAAGACGTTGATCCATTTCAACAAACAGACCCAGAACAGGAGAAGGAGATTGGCTGATAGGCTGGGAAATGACTTTGCTCACTTCTACATGCACTGCACCCCTCTGACTGGGGTTTCACTCATTTGCACTTGAGACAAAAACATTCTTTAAATCACCAAATATGGGATTATTCACTTCCTGTTCATATTAAACAGAAACACAGCACCACAATGATATATAATATAATATAATGTAATATGATATATAAGTAATGTGATGCAGGTATTGATATTGTTGGGTCTTATAGTGTTTGACATTTAAAAAAGTGTACTACAATATCAACACAATATTTTTTAAAGATAAGACCGCTTAGATGTTATTTATTGTGTCTTTTATAGAAGAGAAACTATAAAATAGTCATGTTAATGGATCATGGTTTCAAGATGTTTATCAGCATATACTTGATAACAGTAGTAGTTGTTGTATGTGTATGCCATTGTGTTGCTGTAGAGTGGTGTATGTCGTGTGCACAGCGTTAGCAGTAGCCTGATGGCTTGTGGGTAAAAACTGTCTCTGAACCTGATGGTTTTGGTGAAAGGTTGATACACATTGTGTCTGAAGTCACCGTGGACATTCCCTGAACCTAACCCAGTGCTTTGAGTGTCAGAAAACATGTGAAAACATGTTGTTTTACAATGTCAGTATGAATGACAGAGACCAGCAGAACAATACAACAAAGTACAGAGATGAATGACATGTTAAACCAAGGTCCTGGTAGGATCACTAAAGATCTGGTAAATCTGCAATATCCCATCACTCAGTCTGTTACAGGATGAGTTCTGACACAAGTTTAAACAATGTACTCTGATATTTCAATCCCATACAAACGTCAAGGGACAATACAATCACAAAATGTCTCACATAACCCTTTCAGAGTGAAACTGAACTTTTATTTTCCAATCCTGGCTGAGGTTTGACAGGCGACTTAGGAGACATGATGGATCGGCATCATCAAGCCGAAATCTGTTACATAGAAAATCACGAGGAATAAGAAGGGACTTGAATGTTTAGTCTGGTGTATTTGAGACAGAAACAACAAACAACAATTAAATGACCCTCTTTATCTTCTCCTTCCTCTCGTCTTCCCCTCTCTTCTTCCCATTGCCTACCCCCCACTCATCACCTCTTTTTCTTGCTTCCTCCATTTCCTCCTTCCTTCCCTCTTTCTCTCAGTTTCAGGCCAAGACATTCCTGTTAATCAGGGAGTGAGTGGAGTGAAACCACAGAGGTGTCTGCTCTCTTCTCACATTATTCATATTCCTTCTGCCTCCATACTCTCTCCGTCTCTCTGCTAATGAGGGTGACTTGCTCGCGCACGTGTGCCTGTGTGTGTGTGTGTGTGTGTGTGTGTGTGTGTGTGTGTGTGTGTGTGTGTGTGTGTGTGTGTGTGTGTGTGTGTGTGTGTGGGTGTGTTGCCTACACGCGTCTGTTTGTGTGTAGAACGAGTCTGAATTTCAGTGATGTGGTTGAGAGAACATGACAGATCTCCGCTGAGAGCGCGGATGTAAACCAGAAGAAGGTTCTGCACTGTATACACTCACCACAGCTGCACCAGCACATACAATAGTTTACTTTACTGATATGGAAACTTTCTTCACCTTTTTTAAGAGTTTTTATGACACACAGCTTTTTCTCTCCTGTGCTCCGGCAAACAACCTGGGTCCAAGCAACAAGCTACAAATGAGGCATTTGCACCAAACGCAACGCAAATTCCGCGTGCAATGAGATTACAACATCAATGCAATCGCGAATGGTGCGTATGACGTGAATTTTGCGACATGATAAATGCGAACTTTGCGTTTTACACTTCACTGAGGGAAGCACGACGCAATGTTGCAAAAACCAATCAGCGTTATTGGTCACAGTAAATGATCAATCAATATCAGTGACGACTCTCTAATCATAGTGTAGTAGCAGCTAATTCTAAAAGTCTAGTCAACTCTGAAACAACTAAATAAATACATGATCTTTTTTTCTAATTTGTGGGACCCAATCTTGTTTATTCAATTATAAATCATTCTGGACATCCACGAATTAATGTCGTTGATAATTGTTTATGAAGTATCATCATTTTGAGGCTAGGATATATACTATATATTCTTATAGTGTTGCCAAGAAGACATATTTATTATGCTATATATACTGTAGGCTACACAAGGTGAAAAATCACTCACCACCCCTGGTCTGGGATATGGGACTCTGCCTTCATAAGCACCCCACTGGTAGTCGGGACCCTCTTTATGAGCGAAGGGTCCGTTGAAGGCTTCTCTGATGTCAGCCATACGGTAAACACACACAGCAAAGCCCTGGAACACATTGCTGTGGAGGAGAAAGGAGAGATGTCCACAAATGATCTCAACATTTTGGTTTCGATACTTTACAAGAAACGTGAGAGTCTGAGACAAAAGAGGAAGAAAAAGGAAATAAATATATATATGAGTATAGAAATTGAAAGAGTAGTTGGTCACATTGTGTCTTTGAAATCAAATCGCAATAACGTCATCGTTGGATTGAGGTTAATGCATTTTTAACTGGTTTCAGATCCCACATCACCTCTAACCACACCCACTGTTAATAACCCTGTCAGCAGAATGGACAGGTGGGGTTCACTTTCATATCACCACACCAAGAAGAGAAATCGGCCACACACGATTCTCGGCTGATGTCAAGTTGTTTTTTAAGTGTGAGCGGAGAAACACAAAAAATCCACCAAACCTTGAATCAATAGATTATTTTCTCTGGGTATAAAACACATACGAAGCTTATGTGGATTTACCTGATAGTGCTAAAGATTGCATACACATCTGGGTTCCTCTCATCCTTAGTCCTCAGGAGGAAAACATCCTCTGTTTTACAGAAAAAGACAATGCCAGTTAATGTGTGTGTGTACACATGGAACACTGCTGCAAGTTACTGCATGTGTGTCTTTACAAAAGAATATTTGAACAGACTTGTGTGTATCTTACCCAGTTGGTTGAAGTGTGTGTCGATGCCATGAGGTCCTGGTACAGAACAAACCAGTCTGGCTTTGATGAAGGTACTCCACTTGTTCACCAGCACTCTCTGGCCTCCAACATCATTCTGATAAATATAAATGGATTAAAACCTATAAAACACAGCTGCAGATTCATTTTCAAATCCACATTTTTTATTGTTTTGGCTCTGTACTTAATGTTCTAGATGAAAGGAAAAGTCCTGAAACAATCTAGAAGTGAATGGTAAATGTTCTGTGTTTATATAGTATATATATTCATGATACCTTACATGGAAATCTTCTTTGTGTGTATGTATGTCAACAGTGATAAGAAAATTGGCTTCCTGGCAAGTATCACCACAAGGGAAGCTTGATAAATGAAAAGTGTTTAGATTCGCCTGAGGGAGAAAAATAAGGCTGAGGGGGAAATGCTATAACATATGTACTGGGAGAGAAGGGGAGACAGATGGAGAGGAAGCAGGGGAGCAGAGATGGAGACCAGGTTGAAAGAACGTTATTATTTGAAAGTTGGAGGATGGATTTTGTCTTAGAAGTTTGTGTAAACTTTTCTGGCAGAGTCAAAAGTCTCTGAGGAAATGCAGCAATTTGCTTGTAGCTTTCTAAGCACACCTGCGATTGTGTGCGATGAACACGATGCATGATAAAATTATAGTACACAGCAGATGGGGATTATGGTTGGGAAATTTGAAGGCTGTTTGCAATTTGCACGTTGAAAGAATTCATATAATTCTGAATATTACGATGCCTTTACAGGCTTTTGGGAAAATGTAAATATTTGATTGACTCAGACATTTGTCTCTTCCATGTGAAGGGTTTGGAACTGACACAGTGAGACGAAAAACCATTAAAACCATTACCTCCTGTCCTGGGAAGTTAATCCCACAGTGTGACAGTATCCATCAGACTTAAAGACCTGCTGTAGAGTCAGATTTTGGATGCCTAATGGATCTTCCAGATAACAAAAAAGCCCCAAAGGGCTCAAAGACTCTCCCAGATCAGAACTCTACAACCTCATCTTCGAGTGGAACACCCCTGCAGATGGCTCCTCTCAGGGACTGGAGGATGTTTTAAAGAAGTGGATTGTGCAGCTCACCTGACCATCTGGCTTCACTTACTCCCACCTATCTCTCACTCTGTCTGTGTGCATCTGAATACTGTAACTGAGGTCTTACCCTGGGCATGTGGGATAATGTCTCTGGAAAATCATAGGTTAATTTTTGATGCTTTTAGCACCACTAATCAAATTAATCTCCTTTAATCTCCTTTAAGCATAAATCCTGAACTGCATTCAGACATGCACTGAACTCCGGATAATCTCCAGACATGATCCAGAAGGGAACACAAAAGGCCGAATGAGAGGCTCCGGACAGTCCCCTAATAAAGAATCTGGGATAATGTCCGAGTGAGCTCATGAGAGAAACACGTGATCTCCGCAACGGAATTTAAACCTTACGTCGTGCCTCCTGCCTGCTGCACCACCCCTCACCTGAAAGCTCAGAACATTATATATTTATATATATATATATCAATTTGTATAGCCCTTGTTCGAAAATCCAGTAAGGAACAGTAAGGAAAAACTACCAAAAAACCCCTATTAACATGGGGAAAAAACCTCCAAACCTCAGAGAGAGCTGAGTTCATGTCTGAAAACTGCTTTAGTGAGACATATTTCAAAGACCTCTACATATTGAGCAAGTCCAACTTTTCTATACTGCTAAATACCAGTTATGAAAATGTGCTTTAATTAAGTCGCTGCAAAACAGATGCAATAAATGCAAGTTGCCTGATGAACGCTCAATGGAAGCATCGCTGTGCACTGGCCCACAAATACACAAACAGTTTAAGTATCTTACCGCGCACACTCGTCCCACACGTGAGTGTATGGCCCCCTCCCTGTCCCCTGCCTCCGTGGCTTTCTCCGTGAAGAAGAAATACACTTTGTCGTCGTCTCTGTCGTCGTTGTCCGGGATGAGGTGGGCGGCGATGAATTTGGGGTCTGCAGGGGGAGATGGAAGGATGCAGAGACTCAGCAGTGTTCTTTGTATTAGCAGTATTTTAACACATTTCTTATCTCTGACACTAAAACAACAGAGATCCCCCTCACTGCTCTGATGCACACTGATGAGGATAACCATGAGTCCTCCTCCTCACTCGTTTCCCCCAAGAAACCTTTAGCTCTGTTTTTGAGCCATAAACCAGTTCAGAAGATCTCTTGTGAAATCTGACCTGGTGGCACATGGAGGTGGATTATGATTTATTGTTAAAATCTGACTTTAACAGCTGCATTCTCTTACTCTTCAACATGTAAGTGGTTTAATGAAGCATCATATTGTGGTCTGGTGTTGATTAAAGTTGTGTATATGGTACAGTGTATTAAACAGCATGTGACTATAGAAACTCTCACTCGTAAACTGAACCTAAATGTGAGCTCATTTTAAAATGAAGAAACATTAGGAGCTGATTAAAGACAGCTTGCCCTCTGTCTGTAACATAAGAATGTATTTTGTGTGTTGACTGTAAGAGACAGACTGAAACAGTGAAGCGTTACCATGCAGAAGTTTCTCGTCAGTCTCTGTCCTCATGGTGGAGCGACCTCCCATACTCCTGAGGATCACAGAGTCTCTTCCCAGGAAATCTGCCGTCAGTCCTGTATACAGCTCTCCACCTGCAGAGAGGGAGGCATGAGCGTCAACAAGTATTATACAAATGCAGGAGGGAAGACAATGTGTAAAGCAACAGCAGCAATAAAGGAAAGGAGATTATGAGGAATACAAATGTTTGGCACTGAAGACCAATAAGGAAATCACGGGTGAGAGAAAGAAAAACTGCGGTTCAGGCAAATGAGGAAAAGAAATTGGACAAATCCGTAACAGAACAAACTGGGAGAGTAATGTGAAACCACAGCTCACACACTCTTATACGAGACATCCTCCACTGAGACTGACACCATCAGCAGTGGACTCACTTTCAATTTCAGCAATTGAGAAAACAGATTTCTCTGGAAGTGGAAATAAAATACCGAATCTGTCTCGCGCCACGTTTCTTACGCGATGCTGGAAAAACCTTTAGCAGTCACGCTTATCCGTCATTAGCTGAGACAGCAGCCTCAGCTGGCTTGGAAACA
The DNA here is from genome assembly GCF_022539355.2 of Hippoglossus stenolepis. Classification (NCBI taxonomy): domain Eukaryota; kingdom Metazoa; phylum Chordata; class Actinopteri; order Pleuronectiformes; family Pleuronectidae; genus Hippoglossus; species Hippoglossus stenolepis. Next base: position 17,954,913 of record NC_061488.1, on the reverse strand, counting down.
GCTCATGATAGGAATCACTACAATACCTGTCGGATAATGAAGAAATATGAGAGATAGTCTTTCGCCATGAGCCCATTTGTTTTTTTTTAAGAACACAATACAACTGTTTCTAATTTGTTTTCCTGGCATAGTTGCTGTTGTAGAAACAGAATCTGGCCGTGGACGACTCCCCGGCGATCTCATGGGTGTAAATGAACTCTTCTTATCTCATTCAGCTGCATAAAAGGTATTAGAGACACACGCATCATCATCAACAGACACACTTGCAGCTTGTGGGATAACATATTCACACTCGCAGACAAAAACAGACAGAGAAATAAGTGACAGGGCCTGGGGAGTTCTGCTTTGTATGTTTTGGCTCAAGATCCTAACACTGAAGACAAGTCTCAGAGTGGGAAACCTCACTGGGTTGATAGCTGACGATGACAATTACTTTCATCAGGTTTTACCGTTTCATTTTTGGCAAAACCTTTTCTCTTAGTTTTTTTTTTATTTTGTGTTGTAATGAGATGATCAGTCTCTATTAGCATGCCTGCAGTCGTTTGTCTGTGGTGGATACATTTTCTTTTTTTCCCCTCCTCATGGTGAAAGTGTGATGATGATGCATGCAAATAGGACTATGCCAAGGCAAGGTTATGATTGGTGGAGTACGGTATCCCTTCAGCTGATTGGCCTGCCGCTACCTATGAGAAGACCAAAGAGAGTGGGGTTAAGCTGCACGTCCTGCCACGTCATCCTTTTCTCCTCTGATTCTGCATTGTGCTGGTTTTGAGAGTCATTATGGGTGAAGTCACTTTTTTTATTTTAACCATGTGTTCTCCTGTTTTTGGTTTGTTGGGAAGATTATTTAGGCTTTTGCAATTTGATTTGTTCATATTTGGACATATTATATTGATATTTTTATTTATGTAGATGTGTTTGTTTATAGTTTTGGCCTTAGTGTTAGAGCCAAGATACTACTTAGATATTACTACTTAGATAGATATTACTTTATGTTAAACAATTGTTGATACTTAATACATTTTTCCATAAGTACAGAATTGTTCTGTGTCTACTTGGGGCTGAGGGATGCGCTCATGTTGTGTCAGGGACATAACATGAGAGGATGGAAATAGGAGTGCATTGTGCAGAAAAGAGGCCTTTTGGCTTTTTGTAACCCATCGATCCCTGAGAGGAAAAATCCATGAAGAGGTCAGTGTTCAGTGTCAGACACAGAATACAAACTGGGAGTATGGGAAGTCTGTCAGACTCAAGGACAGTCGCGTGTAACAGGAGCTTGAACTCGAGGCGTCGGATCATCTTACACAACCTGACTCAACATTTTCCACTATGTAGCTGGAGGAGCAAGTGAACTGGTGCAGGTGAAAAAACCTGGAACAAATCACCATCTGCTCATGTGCAATTTACACCATTATATATCTTATAGCTTTGGATCTGTCTACATCGGTCATTATACTGCTCGTCTGAATCTCTACGATGTTGCAGAGCCAGCAGCCTTCCTCAGCAGGTTTGTGTGCACTGCTCTGTATCTATGTGACAACTGTACGTCTCAGCTGAGGTCCAAACTACTCAGGATTTTGGCTTCATTTTAACCCCTTTCTGGCAAATACTATGCATTGGGATATATTCTGATCCTGAAATCACCCAGCTGCAGACAGGGGAAGGTGACGGGTTGCAAACACACACACACACACACAGAGAAAGAGAGAGAGAGAATTCACTGGTATAAATCAGCATCCTTTCACAAGCTAAATACCTATTGACATCTGGAGAGAAACGCCCGGAACTATTTAACCTAATCTACAGAGAGCGTGTGCACATGTATACGTGTGTCGGGGCCAAAGAAGTTCACGTTAGTTGTTTTTCTTGGGGTTATTATCATTTCAACATCCAGCTCAGATCGGGGTGAAAGGTGTGGAAACACACGATCTGTGTATGTCATTTTAAATAGTTGAACATGGCAGATAAAGAACACAAAGCAACAGAAACGACATAAATCTGACATTTGTCCAAGCAAGTTTTACTTTGTGAAGGTGGACACATGCACACATTAAGAATCCAACACGTGGTTCAACCTCTTTGGATCTTATATCCAAGCTATTTCAATAAAACATATGCATATCACAGTTATGGAGACATGGGACAACATGGGACGTACCACTGAAGGTGCTAGCAAAGGAGAGGCTGGGATCATGAGGAACTTTCCCTCGTCCATTCTCCACATTGGTTGGGTCCATTGTGAACACATGCTGGAAAGGAAAGAGACACATGGTTATATTAAAGCAGGATGTCTTCAATAATACAAGTTTAGCCCCAAATATAAATGTTGCCCTCTGCACATCTACAGTGAATGTGAATAATCATCAGGTTAATGTTTGCTTTGCTTCCATTGAAACAAGTAATAAGACTGTGGATCATTAAAAGGTAATTGCCCTTCATATATTAGTTTTCATCATTTTAGTTCCTGATCTGAGATTTAAAGAGTCCATTACTACGGTAGACAAGACTTATCACACAAGCACATTAATGGAATGCAAAAGCCACAACACAACCGCAAAAGCCACCCCACAGAAACACAACCACTAAAGTGACCAACACAAGTTGTTGAAAATGAAACAAGCAGCTAACTTTCTTTGGTCAAGTGAGCAGTCGTTTGTGAAAACCTGTTCAAGCCAGCGGCCGCTTGAAATGGGACGCTTGTCTATTTGAGGTGTTATGGTGCAGGTGCTTGGCGCGCCCAAAAAAGGAGGAACACACCCACAGTAACTCTGCTCATTTCATTGTCAACAACTGTTGTCGCTCACTTCCGTTGTGGTTGTTGCCTTTGTGTGAGGAAATTCCAAAAGGTTTGGCCACATATTTACCCATCAGGCCACTGTCCCATTGTCCACACTTATAAAACAATCAGGAGATTTATTTGTCCTCCCACTGAACTCTCTGTCTGTGAGAGACAGACACTGTCTCAGAAACAAGCAAATGCAGGATCAGAGCAGATGCCAGAGTTTAGAAAACTTTCCCCCCCGGTCCCTTGTGTATTTCGACTCTCATATTGAGCAACCATCAGGGTAATAAAGGAAAACAGTGCATATCACTGTTATCAAATAAAAACTACACTTAAAAATCCAAACGTTATCAACAGAAAAATAATGCTGATTGCTGATATAAGACCTATTTAATGAGCAGTGTGTCAAAATTCCCTCAACACATACTGACCAAGTAATTATATAAAGTCATCAATCATGACATTTCAATGTAAGAATGTCTTCACTTCGCCAACTGATACGTCCGTCAGAACAAACACCTTCTTTATGAATTTTTTTTTTTTTGTCTGGTGTCAGATTTTTTTTTTTCAGTGAAAAATATTATACTGCTGTCAAAACCCTTTCGTAGTAAGGAAGCAATTAAAACGAAGTCAGTGGCTCTTTCTTCGTCACTCAACAGTTAGTCAAGTTCACCTGGTGAACACTGGCCACATCCTCGGGTTGTGTGATTTGTCAGGTCAGAGCTGGGTTAGTGCGAACAAAAGGGCTTTTGTTTTTTGCCTTTCTATTCGACAGCGGTCTCTGACAGAGCTGCCTGGGTGTGATCAATGTGGGTCCAAATGTAGCCGACTTTCCGGGACAAGAAGAGACTGGAAGGCGACGGGACCCACGCTAAGACCTCATGTTTGATTCAAGTCCACAGTGGTGATTAAAGTGTCCTCACAGTGAACTCTGTGCGTCTGCGTCTCTGTTCCTCTAATAGACAATGGAGTATTGTCAGTGGATGGGTGTCTTCAACTGAACAGAGGTCACAGGGGAGATGATGACATTGAAGTCGGCGAGTTAAAAATAGTTAAAGAAACACAGCGGACAATACACACACTCACGCACATTAGACTTTGTACCAACACATTGTGTAATAATGCATGTTGGGCAACATGGTAACAAATTGTTACCGTTAAAAAGCCACAACATTTATATATAGGCTACATCGGCAAAGCCAACAGGTTTCATAAAATGAGATGGTTAAATATTTCATTTGATCCATATGTACCTTTATGAATGTACACAGGGAGGCTTGAATACGTTTTTACAGATGTTAAAGTGAACATGTGCAGCCAACCGAAGCGCACAATGTTTACACACTCTATCATACTTAATTACCTTTTCTGTGACATGATGACAGATATTTACAGAAGTGCCCTGAATCTTATCACGGCCTGATTTGAAAAAATCGTCCAGCCCTGTAATCAATGTAGTTTATAAAGATGTATTTCTGACAGTTTCACTAGACTTGCACGCTGCAATAATGTGAAATTCAACATTGGTCTACAGACAAATCCCTGGATGAGGATCATAGCTTTGTGCATATTAATATCACTGAGATACTGAATGCATCTCTTATAATTGATAACTTTAAAAATGTGCCAAACTTTTCCCTTCCTTCCTCCATTTTCATCATTGCTTTCATTCTCTCTAAATCCTGATTTTCCTCTCTTCTCTGTTTTTTCTGCTCTACATCCGCTCTCTGCTGTCGTCTTTTAGTGAACTCATTAGTCATGCTTATTCCTTCATCACCTCCTTGCTCTCCTGTGTGTGTGTGTGTGTGTGTGTGTGTGTGTGTGTGTGTGTGTGTGTGTGTGTGTGTGTGTGTGTGTGTGTGTGCATTTCTGTACCCACGTTTCAAAGTACAATTGTGTATCTTGACTGTGCACGAGACTGTACATTTTGTAGTGTGTGTGTGTGTGTGTGTGTGTGCGCGCGCATGCGTGTGCGTGTGCGTGTGTATGTGTGTGTGTGTTATCTCATTATGATCTGAAGGAATAGTGTGGCTGCCTGTAGCTGATTAGACTGTCAGAGTCGCTTTGGCCCAACTCTGCCAAGACAAATATACACAAGTGCTGCGATTGACAGAGAGCGAGAGAGAGAAAGAGATGGAGGGAAAGAGGGAGACGTGGAAAGAGAAGCTACTTTGTATTCAGCTGTGCCAAGTTAAATACATCAGGAGCCCTGCTACAAAACCACGAAGACAAGGGACTACTGACATAAATACTGTAAATTCACATTTGCATCATTCAACTGAGAAACCTCATTAAGTTTGTTCATCTAATAACTTACATTATTATAACCTGACCCTTCTCCAAAATCAGAACCTAATGCTGGCTATATGATATTGATATTGACCACTAATCATTTGATACCAAAATTAAACTAAGTGACCTTTATAAGACACAACAGCACAGTTTCCCTCTTAAAGTAAAACAAGAGTTTATTAGCAGAACAATCATATTACAGAGGTTTCCTGCTACTGTACAGCCTCACTCCGTCTGGTATGACCACTCCAAGTGCTGCCGCTCGGGCTTCGAACATAATCCAAATAGTGTAACCATATCAGCCCTGTTTTCGCATCCTTCCACTGGCTGCATGTTATTTTAGGATTGATTGCAAAGGCTGGCCCCTCCCTATATTTCAGAACTTGTCTCTTTCTACAAGCAGGCCGCAGTCTGAGATCCTCTGCAGGCGTTGCTAGTCATTCCAAAATCAAGGCTGAAAACCAAAGAAGACAGAGCCTGTGCCATGAGGGCATCTACACTTTGAAACAATGTGCCAGAAGAGATGAGACTTCCAGAATTGGTTTCCCTTTTAATCTCACTTCTTAAGACACATCTTTGACTGTCTGTGACTTTTATTATCTGTATCTTTGTTGTTATTATTTTGACTCTGATCGTTTGTGCGTTTCGTAATGTTAGCAAACATACATGACTCTTTCCATTTAAACTACAGTTACACTATGTTTTAGCAGTTACCATTTTCCTGTAGTTGTCACTTTTGGCAACAGTTACTGCTGAACAGCAAAGTTTATAAAGCAACAATCCGTGATAAAACACTAAAAACCGAAAGAGTCGACTCTTTGGACATCTTTCAGCCTACACATAATTACATCTGAGAAGGAATATGGAGTTGGGGTACTGACATCTTGACACAATGTCCCTTCCATTCTGTTTTATAAGATAAACATAATACAGGAGGGACAGGGAGGAGGAGAATTAAACTTTCACTTTGAATCATATCAAACAACCCAGTCACAAAACAGCTTCTTGGCGGCTGCTCCACTGCCTGTCCTATCTCTCGACCTCTGTCTTACTGAACAAACCAAACCAGACATCCACTTTTTGTACTCATTGTCCTCCCTTCTTGTCCTCCCTCCCTGTTAATGCTTTGATGAAGACGAGTGTGCCTGCCCTTTTTCAAATTAATGATTTGAATCATTTGTCAGAACCCCTGAGGTTTGTCTTCAAACTGTCCATACTGTCTCATTTAACTCTAAACCAAATTTGATTTAAAAAATGTTAAATGGCAAAATGTCTACTGGTCTTCAGTCTGGACTTATCTTAATGGCATCTTGACCAACCAACAGACCTCTTGCTGTTGTGTTTGGTCTTTTTGCTCATAATGGCTGGGCTCCATCTCCCCTCACTCAGCTCTGAATTTTAGGAAACCGGAGAATCTCTGTCCCCTGTTAAAGAAGATTAAGATTAAGAAGTCCTTTATTAGTCCCGCAATGGGGAAATTTGCAATGTTCCAGCAGCAGAAAGACATCAAGTAGCATGCAGTACTTGGGTGAAGGAATATAAAGAAATATAAATATACAACATACTGTATATCTTTATATATATATATATATATATCTTTCCTTCTTCACTCTTCTTCACTCTTGAGGACACAGAAAAGGACAGAGTGTCTGAGACAAATTATGGGAGACAGTTAAAGGCAGAAAAAAAAGGACGGTGGTAAACTGTAGTGGGACGAGGACAGATTAGGAGTTATGGAGATCATAACTGGGAAAATCTGATGCATAATGCCAAGGAACATTATGGAGTGAAAATGAAAAGCAGTAAAATAATCATGAAAGAGGTTTCATTCATCTCCAGTTTGTAGGGCTTTGATCCAAAGGCAACATACATGGGAGAAATAAAAAAGTGATTCATGAGCAATTAACTGGCCAGTATGCTTGAAGTATTTTTAGTCCATATTTTATTCATATTAATGCTGCACTATGGGCCCTGCTGAAGAGTGTTCTTTCTCTGTCCTTTCTCCTGCGTCCCATATATCCAAGCACTTAAAAGTGGTTGTAATGGACATCTGTGAGGAAGTGAGCGACTTAGTAAGTGACTTTGTAAATCTAAAAAAGCTGCTGTGTTGAGGAAAAAGGGGCTTTTACTAAAAAATTTAGCATCTGAACTGCTTCAGGCTAGTCTGTGAGAAAAGGCTCTTTTCTGTGTTCTAGTGTGTGTGTGTCCGCAAATTTGTTTTAGTGCATTTTTATTTATGTTTGAATGTGCATGTCTTTCATCATGTTTATGTGGGTTTCTGTCTGTACCGCTGCATATTTATATGTTCAAGTTTGTATCATTTGTTTTTCTTAACTCTGTGTGTGTGTGTGTGTTCCTGTACCTCTTACTTTGTGAGGACCATTTTAAGGACATTTTGTGTGTGTGTGTGTGTGTGTGTGTGTGTGTGTGTGTGTGTGTGTGTGTGTGTGTGTGTGTGTGTGTGTGTGTGTGTGTGTGTGTGTGTGTGTGTGTGTGTGTAGGGTTAGGGTCTGAGTGAGAAACACAGACTCAAGATGCAGATCATGCATTTATATCTTGCAGGACATCAGATGACCACCATGTGCGGAAGATTAAGCGAAACAACCAGAAAACGTAATGGTTCTTAAAAATAAAGAAACATGCTTTAATCTTTTCCTGGTTGGTGAGATTAGATTAAGTCTAAGTGCACAATAACTTTTAAATGTGAGAAACCAGAAACATAAACTCCACTGACATTTCCTTCCATTACGAATATATTTGAATTGATGTGTGTACTAGGTTGCTACTGAATGCGTCTCTTAGTTTACATGTCTGCATGAAATCATGAAAAATAGTCAAGATTGCCTAACACTAGAGAACAATAACAACTCGTCCAATACTAATAAATTTTGTCGAAGAATTGCTTGCGTGTGTTTGAGTCTGGTTCTTTGATCCAACACAGCTGCACCCACTGCGCACAGTTTTTCTTGCAACATTCACACGTTTGGCGACAGCAGCACAGGGCCGAGACAGAAAGACAGAGGTGGCATGAGAAAGTCACAGGGAGTATATGCGCTTCTGCCGCTAACTGAGATGAAACACGTAGGAGGTCAAAGTTCATCCCACCCAGAGTCCAGTGTGAGGGCTCGCAGCCTCTGTACCCTGGAGGTCAGACAAACAGACGGGTGTGTGTGTTCTCCACCAGTTAACGATTGGTTAAATAAATGAACAGGCTCCCTGTGGTGTCGTCCATCCTGAGAGACACACTGACCAACTGAAAGGACATGGCTGTGGTCTGAGTGATGACACACACACACACACACACACACACACACACACACACACACACACACACACACACACACACACACACACACACACACACACACACACACACACACACACACACACAGTCACACAACCTGTTAATCATTTCACACACCTGTTTATGCAACTATAGAGACACAAACACTTCATCTCTCTCCCTCAGAAACACATACACACATTCCCTGGAGTAAATTAAACAAATACAGCGATGTCTGTGAAGAGAGCTGCACCATCTTCACTATCAGGAACAAGTAAACAACACAAGATTTTACAGAGTTGGACTCCAACCACAACAATTCCAAACATGGCTGAAACTCTGTTATTGATGAAGGGCTGTCTGACTAAATGTGGGTGGTTCTATTCCTTAGAAGCAGGTGTTAACAAGTGAAAGTCAATGTAAGCCTCGAGTAATAGTGTTAAACCATCACTATATCAAATTTGAATTAATCGTAAAAAAAAACGTACAGCACAAATGCAGTTCAAATGCTTTGTTAAGAAGTTCATGCACTTCAGCTCCTAAGTTTCCTACAGGTCTGTTTGGGTTTGAACAGGTAACCTACTTTTTTCATGAGATATCTGCTCTATAATACTGTATATACAGGATACTACTGACTTCTTTTCATATCTTTTCAATTTTTCTTTTTCGTCACACACACACACACACACACACACACACACACACACACACACACACACACACACACACACACACACACACACACACACACACACACACACACACTGTATACCATTTCTACGCTCAAAGTTATTTAGCACAAGTAAAGGAAAGCGTGTGCAGTTTTTCACGATGTGCCATAAAAACCCAGATTCCAAAAACCGCACTGACAATGACAGATTGAGAGGAAGGCAGAAAATAGCACCGAGGAGAACACACACTGTGACAAGCACCTAAATCCAAGAGAAAAAGCAAGACTTTGTGTCGCAAGCCACACAATTCACAAGCCACACTTATACGCAAACACTTCTCCCTCTCTCAGGAATGAATCGCTGGCATTCCCCTGCCCGTCTCCTTTCTCTTCCTTAAATCTATGCCAACAACCAGCTTTCTCCTCACCATATGTCCAGTGTGACCTTCTCCCGCTGGGCCAGGCGGGGCGCCACACCGAGCTGTGATCTGTCGGGCCGCTGTCGAGCAGCCAGCTTCCAGTCTGTCTTAGTGGCTCCATTAGTTGATCCATGTCTTTTAAATGGCTCCAAGTGTGAGACTCTGCAGCGGGTCCCCCTGATCTGAGTGGCTGAGTAGAGAGCCAGTCTGTGCAGTTGAAACGATGTATACGGGGCCTGGCTGAACGGCTGAGTACTGCTACAGAAGGACCCATGGCAGAGCTGCTTGCTCATGCTTGACCTTGAGCCCCAGGGATCCGAGTGTCACATAGGGCCAATCTGAACCGTGTTTCTCTGAAAAACACATCTGGGCTTAAACCATGTTTGTTCAATTAGCCTAATTTCCACCACAGAGCTGCTTCGAGGCCACCCAGTGATTCTACATTTTTTCATCATGATGCTGTGGGACATTGTATCCTACTTTGACCACCGTCCTTTGAGGCTTAATGTAGATTCTACTTCATTTGAGTTCTACTAAAATAAATTCAACCTGTCTGGTGTTACAGAAACACTTTAGGCATCATTGAGCAATATATTTGGTGATCTAATGCATCACTGTAATGTGAGACGACATCAGCCTTCACCAATCCCACAATGCACCACTACCATAGACAGTCATTTCCTGCAGTAGACCAGATAATTGCACCTTCACTGTCCAGCACCAAAAGGTAGAAACACAAAGCCGTTTGTCTAAAGAGCATTTAGCCCCTAAAAACCCAAGTAAACCAAGTGTGGAGGCCGAACCAGAGCTTAGATGAGACTGAATATTGAGTTATATTAATCTGCTTGACAGTAAATAAATGGATGAGTATACATAAAAAAACGGGTTCATAAACATTAGCTGATAGATTATAAGTTCTTTATCTTTGAGTTTGTGGGTAATTTTGTTCAGTTGGAGGCACAGTGACGTCCTGTTCAGTTTTAATGGTCACTTTAAATCAGTTTCTTTATCAACTAACATTTCTCATGAGTTCTTTCCAAATTCGTATCATCATACGCTCAGTTGAGATTTATATACAGTATGTAGTTGTCAAATTCTGTCTGTAACCGATAAAGTAGAGTAATGACACTGGAAATGTTGATACTGGAGTGATTCACCTTTTACTCTGTAAATAACAAGTAAACTGCACAGTCCAAACTGAACCTGCTTTGTAATGGTGACACAGAGCGTGAAATATTTATTAGTTTATTTGAAATATGTATTAGAGCGTCCAAACACTTGTTTTAGACAAAAAACTGGTTAAAAAAACCTGCAGTCATATAGTATTTCAGGATGGTAGAGTACAATATAATCCTACTCAACTGTGACATCAGCATACACCAGAGTCGATATGCTTGTGGCTGCCAGTACAAACACACAAATACACACACAGCTTATCTTCACACAGCCTTACCTCGCCTCTGTGCCCCACATAGACAAATGCACACATGGGCTGGAAAGCACCGGTGCCACAGGCCAGGAGGTGAGTGCGGTTGTACGGCTGCAGGAGACGGACAAAGTTGGCACACTCCGTCTGCAAAACAAACACAGTCACACAGAGTAAAACCTCAAAGAAATATGAGAAAAGGTTCAGTATATGTTGCAGGGCATTTTTTGCATTGTCCACTTAAATACACAATTCTTTTGATCTCAGTACCATGACGGCCACAGTGAATTGGTCCCTGCACTATTTGGGGAATGGATTGCTTTAAGTTCTTGATTTGGGTATGTGGCAGATATTAAACCATGAGTAACTTTCCATGCAACATTAAAAAAAATGAAAACAATAAAAGTGGCAACCATAAAATTCTCAGGGTCAAGCAGATAACTTCAGCCCAGGTAAATAATGTAAAATTTTATACACACACACACACACACACACACACACACACACACACACACACACACACACACACACACACACACACACACACACACACACACACACACTTAACTCTTAAACTCTTAAGTGAAATAACACAGTGCAACAGTGTCCAAATGCAGACAAGTTGGTTTTCTGGGTATTGGACTGAACCAAAATCTTTTTTTTTTACACGGTTTATTGATCCCATATGTTTGCAATGAGGGACAAGAAAAGGGCTTTATTAGAAGACATGCGATAGCCTCGGTGTCCCCCACAGGAATTGTATCTCCAATTTTTGGATTTCTGCCAAAGTGACGTGCTGATGTTGTGGAGCAATTTTCATCACATGCGGGTCAGACGAGCTTTGACAAGATGTTCTGTGGAACATCACAAACGCCTCTGTGCCAGCGCAGAAATGTGGTGGATAATTTGGGGGTTTAAAGCTGAGATTTGTGGAAATGACAAACACATGATGAAGACACCAATGATGAAAATGGCTTTAACTTCTGTGGTGCAAAAGGGACGTTAAATTGAAAACAGGGCAGCTCAGGGTAGAAGGGGAGATAGAAACTGTCATTGCTTCACAAGACACCCTAACACATTAACTTTTGTAACTCAAATACAACTGAAACAAGTAAAAAAAAAAACTCCCTTGGATAATTGTTTTAGGGTCCCGGACACGGACATTTAAACACACAGTGGAGCGAGAACAAATGAAGCAGTGGCTGAGGAAACATGAATCAGGACTGTTCTGCACTACGCTGAGGTCCAGAGGAAGCAGAGGGCACGACTACTTCCTGCTTCTTGACTGTCCCAGCACAAGCAGACAAAACAGGTGTCAGCAGAGAAGGAAAGGATCGGGCCGGGTGTCATTCTCTCAAGTTAACAAGGTCAAACTAATATCTGCACAATAAGCGTCTGGTGTTTCTCTTTGTATTCGCGTGCAAATGCAGATAAATTCATTAATCTAAGGGTTTTGCTGCAGGTTTCTTTTTTTTGCATTTGCATTTTTTCTGTCCACGTGCCTTTTCTTAATTTCTCCACATCAATGCGTCTTTTTTTGTTTTACAAGTACATGTCTTGTGTGTGACCAGGTCTAGTAAATCTGTCATCTTGTGTTTGTGTGTGGCCTGCGTCCCTCTCAAAGACGCAGTCGGGCGCTCAAACACTGTTGATGGTTTTCTCTGGGGGGTTGCAGACCTGATGTAAACCATGTCACCGCGCTACGAGGAATAGTTTACATCATCATACGGCCGTTCCCCGATGGCTCGTCTCTCTACCCAAACAAAACCAGACCAGTCATAAACTAAACAGAAAACCATTTGAATTCAGAACGTGTTTAATAAATCTAAATTAAAGACTAACCATTCAATGTTAATAAAGACGAAGAATCTGGAGTTGAAAGGTCGAGATTTATGTTGAGGTATGGGAGCTACCATCACGCAACTTTGGCAGCTTTATTTCTGGCAGGTTTTTACCCCCTAATTATTTAGCACAAATTAATATAGGCGGACTTTACTCGTGCCAAACCGCTGCAGAATTTATGCCCAGGCTACTGGAACCATCATGCGGCTGGAGGCCACAGTCTCTATGTTCTTTCAGGAGATATACGATGTCTACCAAGTGGACTGAGAGTGAGCAGAAATCCGTCTCTCCTGTATTTCCGTTCCTCCACTCAGGGAGTCGTCTTGGAGATTTGTGTGTGGCCGAGGAGAGCGAAGGGTGGAATGAAATGTTGAACAAAGAAAATGCCTCTCTGTTTTTCCACCCTGGGATTTGGGGGTTTTACACGTCTGTGTGGTCTTGTCAGAGATTAAGTGGCATTGAAGGGAGTTAAACTGAAGATGAAGTGGTTTGATGGTTTTGTCTCTCTGGGAGATTTAAGTGAAAGGTTTTAAACATCCAGCCAGAAATGAAACTGGAGATTTAATCATTGCTTAAATATCCACATTCAGAGCTATTTTGTGAAAAAAAATCAACAATGTTAATTTATTAACCTTTTCATTTTCAAGAGAAGGTTGGCTGACCACATACGCTTTCCCAACAATACTCTGCTGTCCATTCATACAGATCTGACTTAGAAGCTGCCCAGTGAAACCACAGCTTTGTGTCTTGGAGGTTTAAAAAGTGTATATATCATTTTCAACAAAAACTGATTGTTACATTTGGTCCGAGAGGCATTTCTAATTAACATAATCAAACAAAATACATTGCCAAGGCCTCTCTTGGCCATTATGATGCACAATAGTCAGATTTTGTCATTATTTAGACTGCACAATGTGAAACATAAAACAGGACGTCACTTCGCTTCCAAGAAAGACGAAAATCACTTCCCAAATGTCCAACAAGGGTCTAACCACTATATTACTTCTCACCAGTGAATTAATGAAACCTTTATTTTACATCTGACCACATGACAACTCGACATGCACATGTTTATGTTTTTCAGAAGGAGAATGAGAAAGTTCGGCCAAAACAGCAGAGAAGGTGACTCCAGAGAGCAGGACTGGAGACAAATATCTTCCTCATAACACAAAGAAACAGGGTTTATGTCAAAATGTGGTCTTTATTTTGAGAAACATGAGCAGTAACGGCACCACAGGCTACAAATCATTTAATTATGGTTTGATTTGTTTATGCTAAGTACAACCTAGCATCGCAATTTGGCTCTGACACATGTTAAGTAAGCCGCATGTAGATGCAGAAAAGAGATTTGCCTAAGGTCAAGGAAAATGTTTCTCAGAAGTTGGTCCAGGGCTAAGAAGTCTGACCTTTCAACTTCTTGCACATTTCTGATACTTTGGGGAATTTAAAGGGGGAAATGTAACAGTTACCACCAAAATAATGTATTGATGAAGACGTGTGAGGAAACTGGTCTCACTTCAAGGGCTGCATCCTTCGGAGGCTGCATTTGAAGACCAATTGTGTCACAGTGGCACAACTCAACTGTCCCATATCGAAGGCTCCTTCAAATGTGGCTGATAAATGTGTTCTGTTCTTTCATTCCCTAAAAAGGAAGACGCCAATGGGTGGATCCTTCACAGCCAAACCTATCCCAGGGTTCATTGTGCTAAGGCGGCGACAAGCTGTTTTTCAAAGAGGTAATGGCAACGGCAAGTGCATACAAATACATGTTGTGTCCACCATTAGGTCTGCTGCTACGGGCAACAGCAATAAGGGTGAGACTAGCTGCTGACGCTGATGGAAACCCTGTAGACCAGACCATCTCATTTCGAATTTGCCTCCTTGGTCTATGTAGGCCATGAAGACTCCTTTTTTGGGCTGAGTAGACTAGATCTTCCAAAGAAGACGGGCCCGAAAATAGGAAACTATTTGTTAGTTTATTAGTTGCTATTAGTTGGTAAACCTAAATTAACCCAATTTTTACTTCCAAGGTGTTAGTATTTTTTTTCCTCGATATGAAAAATGGAGCCGTCATAGAGTTAACGTTTGGCTAACAGCAGTGAAAGTTTCAGCGGCCTGACCCGGGCAGGGAGCGGCAAGTTTGGACAAGGAGAGTTGTTTCCAGTATAAACAACCAATGTTCAGGGGAGAGAAGTCAGAGTCTGTTATATTAACAGGAAATGAGGAAATACACGCACAACTATGCACATTTACAAGGCACAACAGTCAACAGGACCTCAAACACAATCACAGACTCACACAAACACTATGGAGGCAGTTCAAAGCAGAACAGCTGGATGAACTCGTCTGTCTAATCCTTTGGTCTCAGCAGCTGTTTAATCCTCAAAGAAACCGGTTTTCGATGTTTCCCTGAAAACATTCAGTCATGGGCAAAAAAAACTCGCGCCAAAGCGTCTGAGGTGATTTTTGCAAATATCTACCGACTACAACATGTAACCAATCAAAAATTCATTTCAGGACAGAAAACCACAATCACCTAACTTGGCTTCCTGGCAGGCGTACGAGCTGTGACCAACATGAACCAGCATCTTGGCAGCAGAAAGAGCAGAAGACTGGTAGAGACAGATGAAGCTTGGTCTCTTGCCTCTGCAGCATCTTTTTCTAATTAATATTAAAACAAAAACCATTCAAGAGCCATTAAGAGTTATTGCTGTATCCTCCTAAATCTGGAGCCCACATGGTACTGTCAGCTTTGTATTATGTCAGTGTAAACAGTAGAGTATGTTTTCAGATTTAAGATATTTACTGTCAGTTTGAAACATAAACACGATTTATCAACGCAGTCATTACAGAGCATACGATTTTTGTGAAATGGCAAATGACATTTTCTAGCCCTTCTTTAGTCCCAATAATAACGCAATTATTCAAGGAACTATGTTTCAGTACATCTGTTAATCTGACCCACCCTTACTGCAGGTAGCCATCGGCTCCTCTGGACAAACTGAAATGAGAGAAAATAGGCATAGGGATACTGACACGCAGGTATGTGGAAGAGATGGGCATTTTGGTTTTGGCTAATTTAGAGAAAGAATTGGAGGTAAGGAAGAGACGGTTGAGGCAACTATATCATATATTGATGGCTATAGCTGCACTCTGATTACTGTGCTGTAAGTACCCCTTTCTCTTCTTTTTTTCTTATTTGCTGAGCAATTGCTTCCAGCCATAAACAACATTTCCTGCTTGCACTGCGTTTTGCCATTTTGAGAAGAGTCAGTGAAAAAAGTTGCTGATAGTGGGGGAATCGACTCATGAAGAGCCTGAAGACAGTCGACCAACATTTCTGACAAGTTATAAATTCTTCTGACTGTCCATACAGTTAGTTTTGCAGTGATTTGTTTCAAATATACAGTATTGCATATCCAACAAGTATAAATAGTAGGGTATTTGATTATCTACCCATTAGAGTTGAGAGGGAATTAAGGTTAAGCAGCTAAAACTACCTTAAGGATAAGGAAACATCGACTCCATGGTGTAAGGAAACAAACATTTAAAGTCTACCGTAAACAAACTATAACCTAAAATATGACTATATTTTTAGACAGGATCATCTTTAACTTTTCTGGACTACTATACCAAATACTAAAGTCTAGATTGACTTAAAGTGAAACTGATCACATCTCTGCTGATGAAGTTAAACCAAAATAAAGGCATAGTATCAATCCTGTCATGAAAGAACACAGACCTGAGCTAACAAGTTGATTGTTTGAGTTCACGTAGAGAATCAGTCGCATTCTCTAAATGTTTTACTTGCTCTCTCTGATCCCTGCTCTGTTTTCAAAATGATTTTGTGTCAGCTCACCATGCGCAGCGATACAGTTTCAGAGGAAGTATCTATATGATCAGATAATAAGTCCGATTACATGTAGAGGATGAAGCAGAAAAATGTGTAAACAGGCTGAGCAAGACAGAACACGCTTGGCTGAAATTGCTGAGAGCCTCCCCTCTGCCTGTTATTTATTTTCCTGAGCTGTAATTAATGACGGTGAAGGTCATGAGGTTGTGACTCTGGGAGGAAGCGCTATCAGTAAAAACATGTTTAAGGTGGTCACCAGTTGTCAGTAGAGGGAGTGGAGACAGAGACTTTCATGAAGGAGATAACAAGGACTCAGCTACAGGACGAGCGTGGTGTTATCATTTGCCTAAATTAAATAAGACTTAGAGAGTTCGTACATTTTTTTTTCTCCTTTAGTTGCCAGGAACTCTTTGTTTCTACACTATCTCTCTCACATCGTTCCTATAACTCTCAGCCACAACACACACGCACACACACACAGTCCAAAATAACAATGCGAGGACCTTTTACCTTTTAACCTCTCCCACTTTTTGTCAAACTCAGTTATGTTTAACAGACACACACAGCACACATATGAGATACAACATGTGAGTGTGTGTTTAGTGTATGTGACTTTTGCTTTGTAGATGCCACAAGATATAACAGTACTTCATCTAACTTGACACTAAGAAAAACAATGAGCCAAAACTAAAATACTTGAAGGAATGCACACAGTTGTGTAGTTTGACAAAAAAAGTCAAACATCTCTATCTGTTATCCACACGCTTACTCTCGCACTTGCTTTCTCTCTCTCTCTCTCTCTCTCTCTCTCTCTCTCTCTCTCTCTCACACACACACACACACACACACACTAGGAATTCTTTAGGCACAAGTTAGAGTTACACACAGTGTAATAATGCGTGTGATAATGCACTTGACTTCTTTTGTCCATGGACAGTAGCATGTGCACACACTCAAACACACATACGTACGTGCACACACACACACACACACAAAACACACCTAGTGCCATGTGAGCCTTGTGAGTAGTGTGCAGAGGAAACACCTAATAAAACTGATATGAGACACCCAAGACACACCTGCCACTTCAAACAGAGAACATATACCCACATCCACACACACACCTACAGACACACACACACACACACACACACACACACACACACACACACACACACATACACACACATACACACTTTCTAACTTGTTCCAGATGGAGGTGGCGGTAGGACTTCCTTCCATGAGCAGAAGATTTAGGATTCTCATAACAGTGTGTCTTCATTTTACGTGTGTGTGTGTGTGTGTGTGTGTGTGTGTGTGTGTGTGTGTGTGTGTGTGTGTGTGTGTGTGTGTGTGCGAAGTACTAATTAGTGCCAGTTTCTGAGCGCCACTAAAGCCACTGAGAGCTCCTTCACCAACTGAGACCAAATTTAATGACGTCTCGAAAACATCAAAGAAGAGACATCAGTAGTCTTTTCCACTTCCTTCCTGTCTTCCTTCATTTACTCCTTCCTTCTGTGTCATGTCTTTAGTAGCTTGTTTTCTAGGTTTGTGATCAGAATCTAAATAGTCTTGCAAGTATTGGGTCATAAACCAAAGTACTGGGAAAATTCAATTTTTGACTTGATGGCACTCGACAAAAATGTCATAATTAGATTAAAAGTTATAATTAATCCTGAAGGGAAAATGAACATGTGTACAGAATTTAATGGCAATCCATTGAATATTGGAGTACCTCTCTCAGTGCCATTACCATCCAGCTACTATTCACACCCCCCCAAAAAACTGATTCCTGCTTAAAAACCTGCCAACCCTTATTAGTCATGTCTTCCATGTTTATGATGCTTTTAAAACCATCATCATCTCCATCCTGTCCTTTTACCATCTCCTCTCTCCTTCATCATCTTGAAGGAGCTTCTCTGAGGCCTCCAGGCGAACAAACAGAGAGCTAAATCAGCTTGAGAGGCGGTACACAACTCAAGGTGCTGACACATTCATGGACACTGGTTGCATTTTTATTACAGAATGCATTTTCCAAAGCTGAAACATTATTGACAAAACTCCCTTTGTGGTTTCTTCTCAAAGTTTCCTCTCATTTTCTTTAAAGCAATTTTTTAACCTTAGAATAACGGCATTAAAATCATTTTGATGGCTTTATTAACTCTGGTGCACCGTAGAGGAAAATTTGCAACATGCTTAACAGTAAACCTCAAACACCAACAACTGCAAGAACCAAACTTGGTATGGAAATGGTGCCATCATTTGTGGGAAAACACCTGATTTCACACAAAAATGTTCACTTAAGTACATGAAAATAGTAACAAATGAACAGTTGAATTCATTGTTATATGTTGTGTTCTTATCAGCAAGGTTTTGTACTGTATCGCATGGCTCAACAATCAAAATAAAAGCTTTTATTCCCCTGTATCTCTGTATTATTCATTGCACTGCACTGAAAATGCCGACTATAAAACCGGAGCCTTTTTTTTCCCGCAATCAATTGTCAAAGGTATCTAGCATGTAGTCAATTACCATTTTTCCTGTATCACTGTTCCAAACAAACTGTGATTTAAACTTATAAAGCCTACATAAGAACGGTACTCATTCAAATACTGATTTGATACTGTAAAATCAAGGGCATGTTAACACTTGCCTCAGTTACAGCTAAATGTCTATCTATACTGACTACAGCATATATGTGATATTTTATTACTGTAATCCATCATTGCACATGATAAGAATGAGTTGGAATTACCCCTGAATAATGATAATAATAATTATATGCTAATAGCAGATTTCCTTTACATTGCGATTTTCATAACACAAAGTTTACTAATACAAATATTTATTGTTACTGACTAAATCTCTCCTTCCCAGCGAAGGTTACAGGAAGATGCATATTGTTTCAGCTGCATTTTCAACCTGCCAAAAGTGCACCTGTAGGGGGGGCCTAATTGTGGCCGAGAGCAATTCTTCCATTTTGTTGCTTTAAATCTCGTCCCTCGTTCCCTCTGTATTTAGATTGTTTGTTAAGAGATAGAGTCCCTCCTCCCTTTACGCAACCACAGAACCAATAAAGGTTTAAAATGACAACGCTCCTCTGAAAGCATCGTTCTGGCCTTACACATGGCAACTTTAACATTTCATTATGACTATTAAATTATCTTGAGTGCGCTTGGACACTTCAGAGACTAATTTTATTAGTCTGCTGAGTCATATAATTTACTGTACATTTTTCATTTATGTTGGGCGGCAGACTAACTGCTTTAGGGTAGGAAACTGAAGAGTCAGCAAAACACAACATGTCACTTAACTGATTAAGAGCGCTATACAGGGTGAAATGCTGAAAGCACATTTTGTATTTCCCGTCATATGTGCCATGCACTCTGGGGCCGCTGTTTAGAAAAGTAATGAAAATGCATAGATAGCTTTTATCCCATAAAAATGGAGCACTGTAATGAACTGAGCAGAATCTGAGCGAGTCAGTAAAAGCAGAGTAGAGGAGATGCTGACGTGGCCTCAGGATTCGGTTGGTGAGAAGCCAAAATCTCTGAGCGCAGAGGGACCAACTTGACAAGCAAGAGTTTGGAGGACACACTTGCCATGGAGAGAGTTACCTCACTGTTCTGTAACTGGAGGCCTTCTGGCTGCTCAACAGCATTGGTAAACCCTGTCACTTCATTCATGTAAAAAGTAGTTTGTTGGGTTCAGTTTGGGCCAGAATTGAAGTTACTGGAAACAGGAATGAGAATCCTAATGTTTTGAAATTATCGCATTATGAACATATGGAGGATCTTAAGATACTCTTCTCTATATATATATATATATATATATAAAAAGAATTTGCATCACAAACCACAGGATATTACTAAGTTTATTGAGAAGCTAAGTACCACTTCACGCCTCTCATGTGACCTCAAAAGTTGAAACAGTGAAGAGTGGCATGGAGCGTGACTTGCTCTAATGTTAATAAACAAAAGCAAAAGGTTAAGCTGTGGCTGAGGGGTAGAGCGGTCGTCCTCCAACCTAAAGATCGGCAGTTTGATCCCCAGTCTTCCCCATCTGCATGCCGAAGTGTCCTTGAGCAAGATGCTGAACCCCGAAATTGCCCCTCATAGAACAAAAAAGTGCTGCTAATACATGCACTGTGTGAATGGGTGAATGTAAAACTGTACTGAAAACTGCTTTGAGGGGTCATCAAGACTAGAAAAGTGCTATATAAATACAAAACCATCATCACGGCTTATTTAGTTTTAATATCTGTCAACAAGAGCACGCAAGCTGAATGTAGTCTCTCTTCTGCAGCTTTGGGGTTGTCAGCACTGTCAATGTAAACTGTTCCAGTCTCTCTGTCCCTCTCATTGGCTGTTGTAGTTCAGCACAAGAGGTACTGACGTTAGCATCCTAATACCAGATCCTAAATATCAAACATGTTTGATAATTATCGGGGCAGCCTCATCGATATTACGGCCAATTCAGGAGCTTTAAGAACAGCTCTATGACCCTTCACAGTACCAGATACTTTGGGCCAGACATAGATACCGAACAAGGTACCAGAGCAGATTTCTAGGGATTAAATTGGCCGGAAATTCTTGTAATTTGAGTCCAGGTAAAATATAGTTGCACTGACTGAGCTTCAGCTTTCTGAAGAAAATGTTTCCGAAAAAGAAAGAAAAAGTTTTGGTAGAATGAATCATCCATTACTCCTGAAGACAAATATTTGTTATATTTTAATTGTATAGAAATTAACTGGAAGTCGCTTACCTGCTCCTTTCCTGTTTCAATACACTCCTTTCTGTTGCCAGGTAACGGGGGCCAGTAGATCTGTGAAGGAGGACAAAAAAAGAGAAAGACAGAAGAACAGAAAAAGAAGAAGAAAGAGATGATTAATGACCTCATAACTTGAAGACAAGCGCCTTTATTCAGCCATATTGCAAAATGTAATTGCCACACAGGCTGTGCGTGACTGTTTGTGCAATCCAAACATAATAATCAGCCGCTGTGTCATTAAATTTGAATTATTTTCTCTGCAAATCCAACTTTATTGTAATTAGAAGCAAATTGAGCAGAGCGGATCCCCTACACATGTTGAAGAAACAGTTTTGGAAGACTTGGAGTGAACTTTTGGCTTGTCAAACTGAAATCCTGATTGAGACATGACTAACACATTCATCATTTCAGTTATAAAAACCAGAAGCACAAGTCAGTGGATATAGGTCGGTTCACCCAAATTACTAAATAGATGGGAGGGTTTTGGCCAAGCACATAATTTAGGTTTTACGTGTTCAGGTTGTGAGATCATCTGCCTCCAAGATTTCTGCCTCCACTTCAATACATTAGAGGTAAAAATGATTTCTTTTGTGATTCTCACAACTTTAAAGTAATAGATTAAAGGGATGCTTCACCCAAAAATGAAAATTCACTCATTATCGACTCGCCACTATGACGATGGAGGGGTGGGTGAACTGATATCTGAAATCGAATATGATAATTATTCAAATTTAATTTTTTTTTTTTACAGTTTATAAGCACTATACTAATAATAACTGATGATTATTCTCAGTTGACACATTATTTGGCCAACAATGTGCATTGTTTGCTTTTTATTCTATAAAATAGAATGAGGCTTCGTCTGTTTTGTGTCTGGAAATGAAATTAGACCATTTGCTCTAACCAAATGGGAATCCTGTGCAAAATGGATTTTAAGTGTCTCCATCTGAGGCCTACTAAAATGAAGAACAAGATATAAATAAATAAAACAATTTACAAGTCAAGTTCTCACAGGATGGATCCAAGATTTGAGGATTAGGAAAGTTCCAAGGCCTTTCTCTCGCTCTCTTTACAAATCCGATTTGGAGCTGAGGTGAAAGTCAGATAAGCATGAAATAAAAAGTTGGACCTGAAACAATGGGGCTAGTTTTCACACTGCTCTCTGCAAATGAAAAAATGAAATCCAACTGCCCCTGAAGAGGAAAGTCTTACTCTGCCGCAGTAACGGAGCTTCAATGAAGTGTGTAACGCTGCAGTTTCATGCCGACTACCAGAGGCAGTTTTTTCGGAGACAATAAGTCTTTGTCTGGTCCAGTAGGAAACATGGCTTTGTTTTGACTAACCTGGAGAATAGAAACCAGAGAGCAGCACTAATGTTCCTGACTTACATTACCATGTCTGTGTTCAGTGCGTATGGGGAGCATGTGTGTGAGTCCGTGGCCTATACAGTAGCTATTGTGAATTGGAACGAATGGGTATGAATGAATGTCAGTTTCTGAGTCGTTGGCTTCAAACCAAATCAGATTCTCTTCTTTAACTCTTCACATCTTCAATTTGATATCAGCATATATTTCATCTTGTCCATCAAAAAAAGAAAGTCTTCACAGGCAGAATAGTGGATTCACTGTAAATCACAATGACTGAAACATATTGAAAACTGAAATCTCACCTCTTAATCAAAGTTATGTGTGAATACAGTACACTCTGCCACTCAACCCCGACAGTACCTCGACATGTATGTTCAGCATTGTGTGTAATGCAGCACTCACATGTACAGTATGTGATCCCGACAACAACAATCAAAGTTTCATGCTTGCAACATACAACATAGCCGGCTCTCAAGCTTATGTACCATAATACCTATCAATACAATGCTAAAGAGAAGTATATGGGGATGAACACACCAGATTCACCAGCTGCCTCAGGCCCCTCGATCATGATTTGATAGGCTGATGCTTTCATTATGACAACTGGGACACAACTGAATCACATGAGATCCCCCTATTCAAAGTGAATGAGCATCATATTCATTTAAGCCTCCAATGTATATGTGTGAGTCCTGCATAATGCATTCAGGAATACTTTGAGATTTAAAAAAAAGAAAATTCATCCATATTTCGACACATTTCCATTCTTCCAGCTTTTTTCTGCCTCTGTGTTATTCATGACTGGAGGGATTATGTTTCAGCTTGTCCGTCCTTCTGTATATTAATTCCATTTTGTGATATCTTGGTAAAGATGAACAGATTAGATTTTAGTGGCTAAAGGTCAAAGGTTAAGTTAACTGACACAAATGTCTGATAGAACTAAATGATAAAGTGATTTATACCCAAATGGTCAAAAGTTAACTTCACTGTGACATCATAATGTTCTGCAAATACAATTTTCTGGCCATAATTCAACGCCATAACTCAGGAACCAACGGGGAGATTGTGACCATATTTCCTGCAACTTAACTGGTTGGCGGAGGCGTACAACAGTGGGGTAGTAATTCAAGTTTTTTTCTGTGAAAGGAATGAAAATGTGCAGAGAATAAAAAAAAAGACCCTCTAGATTCGTAAACTGTGAATTTTTTGACTGTGATTTTGAATGTGTTGCTTCAGACTGGAAAATACTTCCACATTTATACAGCTAATGTTCCTCCTCCTCAGTGTAACTTGGACATTAAACCTTACGTTCAATTCTATGATTTTAAACACAGAGAAGTGATACTATGGCTCCATATAGTCAGAAATCCCTCTATTTTACAATTTAGAAAATGAAATCCACTCCCAGCAAAAGTTTTTAAAGTTAAAGTTAAAGTGGATCAATTTTCTCATCTAACTCTTGAAAAGAAAGAGAACAAGCATATTTTCACAAATTTTCTAATTAATATTAAACTAAGTTTAACTGCAAATAAAAACATTCCATGTAACAAATATATATATCAGTGTTGGTTCAAACTCTCAGCATAAAATAAAGCTTTATTGCTGTTTTTGAAAGACAACTCCACCATCACACCATCGAAGACATGACCTGATTTTTTTCCAGGGGAAAAAAAACACAAGAAAAAAAAAAACTGGCTTGCAACAGTTGGAATTCATGAGAAACAATTATTGGTTTCATGCCACTGAATGAGAGTCGGTGTTGAGCTTGGCCTGAAGTGGTTATGATCTCTTGGTGAGGTCCTTTGTGATGATGCTGGACTGATATGGACGTGTGCCCACTGAAAGGCCTGGCTCACAGTCTGGCCTAGAGCAGCCTGATAACACGCCTAACTTACACTGATGATATCAGACCCTGGCTAAAACCTGGCTGACAACGGTCTCAATCACATCCATCATCCAAGATTCCTGCTCGACACACATTGTGGCTGACCTCCACCAGCCCTCCATGTGTTATGTTCCCTCCCCTGTTTAGCTGTTTCCTGACACGTCATTGGCTGTGACTGGGCCTCTTCAAAGGCCTCTTTAATTTTTAATCCACCTGGAAAATTATTAACACTTGTTATTTCTTTGATCACTTAACTTAGCAGTGTTTGTTTCAAGTGCAAAGACGTAAAGGACAACAGGTTGTCCATTAACTTTACTCTCAATTTGGTTGTAGCTTTCGACCGACCCTGTGAACAAACTGGATCTTGTCATAACACCATGACACAATGCTTGAGCTGGAAGATATACAAATCTTTGTTCATGTGCCAGCTGCTAAACATCCTAGGAGAGATCAAAAGTGCTGCAGTTTTATTTTTAGTTCACAATGTACCTGAGGAATGAGATTAAACAATTGCTGAAAATCTGATGAACCACAATTAGTTCTTACAATATGGGTACAACCCGAATTTACAAATCAATGCATCACTTTTATCAAGGTTGTCATTGACCTTGTGGCCATTAATGTCACAAAAACATTCCCTGTCAACTTTTGCTTGTAGGATTTATGTGCAGTGAACTTATACAGTAACTCTTACAAACAATAAGAGGGCTGGACTGTATATACTATAGTGCTACTGCATATACTGTGGCTACATCATGTTGCTACACACTGATGTAAGTAAATCCCTTTCCATCTCGGTCAACTCAGCCGTCGTTTATACATAAAATATCTCAGTGTTGCTGAGCCAAAACAAAATGTAGCAGCAGCAGCAGATAGATGGCAGGTGATGAGATTATGTTTTACTGAATCAGGATCAAGGCTAAAAATCCATCCAGCCACTATCCACACCGTTTATTCTTTGAGGGTAGCAGTAGAGCTGGAGCTAATCCTGAGGATGGACACACCCTGGACAAGTCGCGAGTCCATCACAGGGCCAATATAAAGAGAACAGCAACCATCCATGCTCAAATTAACACCTACGGGTAATTTAGAGTGAGCAGATCATCATTGTAAGAAGCTTGAGAACTTGGAGAAAACCTACACAAGCACAAGGAGAATATCCAAACTCAACACAGGAAGACCCAGACTGACCAGCAGGTTTCAACACAAAACCTTCTTACTCTGAGGCAACAGTGCAAACCACTGCATCCCCACGCCGCCCAACTGCCTGATTTAAATAACTGATTGAGTCATTGTAATAACCTTTGACCAAGTCAATCGTAAAACTAACTCAGAAAGCTTCAAATCTCAACGCAACTTCTGATTTAACACCATATAATTCTTTTTACACAGTTTTCCGTTGAGGCGGAGCGGATTACTCCGACTTCACTAAGTAGGTGCCAGCCACCATCACCACGTAACCGAACACTGAGAAAAACAAACCAGTCATTTCAAAATGCTGAAAGACATGACAAAATATTTGACACTTGCCAAACACATTTCCAAAAACCAAAAAGAAAACATTTTATAAACAGCAATCAAATATTGTATACCAAATACCTCAAATTAATGTTTTAGTTAGGAAAATTTGACTATTTATTCCATCATTTGAAACATTTACTTGGGCTAAATCTGAATTTGTTTTACTGTTTTTCTGGGTGGTTTCATGAAGTGAAATGTTTCCCCTCTCAGATGTGACTCAGTCAGTACTGGATCCAGTTTAAAGCCTGGGCAGAAACACACGATGCACTGACATAACAGCATTTGACTTATTTTCAACAAAAGCCTTGTGTTGAGAATTTGATCGTACTCCCTTTTCTTATTTTACTGCAGTGCTGGTCAGATTTATAGTGGAAAGAAAGGATGGCAAACATGTTTTTGATGCCAAAGTGAAATTGAAAGCTGTGGTGGGCAGAGTTTGAGCTGGAAAACTACTCAGCTACCAAAACATATTCTTCTCAGGGGTTTCATTCTGGTTATGAAATTTCAAAAATATACACATTTTTTATCAAATGCACAAAAATTGATGAATAGAAAAGTCATAATTTTCTCAATACCATAAAGAAAGTGAATATGTGAAGTGTTTGTTTCATTCCTCAAGAATCCTGAGCAAGATCCAGAGGTTGTGATTTTATATAATGATGCAGGGATCACGACTTTTCACTGGAGCTGCTCGTCATAGCAACACTGACAGATAATCCCTTATGTCAAAAATTGTTTGAATTCATTCAATTATGTTTCTTCTCCTTCTGTTAGCAGTGGTTTATGGTGCGTTTGGCACACGTGTGTAGTCTTGTAAACATTTGTTTCACTGAACTGGCATCGCTGAAAGATCTCACAATGGCTGGCAGTGAGAGAAGCGTAGGCATTAAGTATCAGCGAGCGTCATGTGTGATCATCAGCCAAGAGAACAGTGAGAGGAGGCTGAGCGAGGGATGAGGGAGAATGAAGGGGCGGACGAGGTGGGCGGCATCTGTCAAAGTCTTCGACCAAGGAGGAGCACAGAAATTCACTCATTCATTCACACACACACACACACACACACACACACACACACACACACACACTGACACAAATACAGCTCATACAGTGGTTGAAGCACACTGGGGAATTCTCTTTTCCTCTTGTAGAGATGTATTTCTGTTCTCTGAATACTAGAAACCAGTTTTTTAATGGAAAACAAAATACACTGGTTGCCCAACGGCTGAGAAATATATGCTGCATATTTTCTTCTGATGACATGAAACATTGTTCTAGTTCAAAGGGATAGTCTTCCTGTTGTTTTATTACGTCCTTCAGAAGAGGTCACCGGTTACTTCAATTGTATTGGATTCGGCTGCAACGCTGTTTACCCCTGGGACTCCAAAAGTGTTTTATGGACTCAAACACTTCAGCCCCCCTCCATCGGCATAGTGGTGAGTAGACAATGAGTGTATTTCCTTTTTCTGTGAACCATCCCTTTAAATCTACTCATGTGCCTGGTGTTGAAGCCTTCCAAAAACTCTTAAGATATGACTCAAAGGAGAAATAACTCCCTAACTCTATAAATCCCAGCACAGCTCATATCAACGTCTGCTGTTGCACTGAATAAATTACTCTGAACCTGAATTCCATAAGAAAATGAGACCCATATTTTTTCCATAATTGTTAACATACTGTATTTGGCCGTCTTGATTTAAACCAAGATGCCAAATCACTGCATCAGTGACTTGAGACATTCATGTGATTCTTCTCAAAATGAATACACTTCATTCAAAGAGCTAATCAATGATGTAATATTTAGGATAAATGAAACAATAAGATGAGAGCATACGTCCCTGTTGGCGAGACCCACTGTGTTTGATGAAAATGAAACTGGATCATAATGATTCTCTCATGTGTTCCTGGCAAACCAAAAGAATCTGTAACTGCCACAGTGTTTGACTTGAGCCTTAATGACAAATTCATACACAGATCAGAGGTGAAGACGATGGAAACACAATGCTTGATTTATGGCTAGCTGCACTTTTACAGGTGTTACAGCAATGGTCTCTGGAGACTGTGAACGTGTGTTTGGTAAAGGAAGGAAGGAAGACATAAAACTTGATTGAAGAGTATTTTTGAAGGCTGCTGTTTATAGATCAAGAGCCCGAGGTGCAAACAGACATGATAACAAGACGTGGTAGTGTAACAGGTTCCTGTATCCACAGATTCCACAAAGAAGCTATCAATTAGGAGCAATTTACACAACAAAGCAGATGTGTAATCCAGTCATTCTTAGCTTTACTTCTAAAACACAGGCTATTTTTATTTTAATATTTTCATCACTGTTTGCTGAAACTGTTTCACTAATGATGCAATAGCAGTAACATAAAATAAAACGGTTGCTCAAGTTGATGGTTGATTTATGATGAGGACTGTTTCACCAGATGTTCTGCGTGAGCGAACACAGGGAAAACACAGATTTCTATGCCCATCTCTCTAAGCTGTACATCATGACTGACACCTCTTAAATCACTGCAACTTAAATCAAAATGTAATTATATACTGTACTGTATGTAGGCTATACTGTAACTAACCTTTTAATGTAAATCAATCATGAAAACAGAACAGAATACATAAAAAACAAGAGCACTTTGACTGATATTATTTACTGTGTTTAAAAAGCTCACCTCTTTAGACTCGCTGCTGGCAGGTCCCAGCAGGAGCGAGTACAGGACGTCTTTGCCTCCCAGGAAGAGGCGGTCGCGGTACTCATCCAGGAAGACAGTGGTGAGAGAGAGTGGACCGTGGTGACCGCTGAAGACAGAAGACCTGTTGGTGGACAGCAGGTCTGCAGAGAGAGGAGAGGAAAGGATGAGCAAATGTATTAAATGGAATGAAGGAAGATAAAATGAGGAGGAGAAGAAACTTGGGGGAGATAATGATGCAAGAAGGAGACAAATGGATGAATGGAAGTATGAGCTTTTACATCCACCTACTAATTCCACAAATTATCCGCTTTACACTTGACGTATGTATTGTAAATTGCCCAAGGAAGAGAAATGTGGAATTCCGTGCGATTTGCACACACAATACTTTCAGTATTTATAAACTTTGAACAAACAGGCAACCAGCGCTCTGTATCTGTCAGTGGGGGTGGGGTAGTGGGCCTTTCAGTCTTCTTCTACGTCCTCAGATAAACTGCAGTGGTCAACAACTGGTCAGACCTCAGGTCAAAATCACTGCCAGACCATTTTGATAATTTGTTTTTCTTATTTCAGCATATCAGACTGACCCAGACATTCATGGTTGCTGCTGCTGCTGATCTCTTTCATGGCAGCAACATTCATGGATCGTTTCCTCTATTATTGCTGCAGTGCTTTATAATGAGGTGAATTAAAGAGCTTTTATTTTGAAAGGTGTGAATTTAGGTCAGCAGATTGTGTTAGTTGCTAAACAGAAAATACAACAGCAGCTCAGTCAATCATTCAAACTTACATATAAGCTATACACATGAAATGTAATAAAGTAAATTCAGTTTCATTTTATGAAAAACATTGACTCTAAAATCTTCGCTGCAGATAAACCAGAAAGGATGAACACAACGTATTTCTAACTTCACTCTGCACCATAGACTGTTTATAGAAAGCTCTGCACACAACCTCCAGCACACAAACAATAAAAAGTGACAGTATATTGTAGAACTGTTTGAGGAGGACTCACTTATGAAAATGAATAATTCTGAAGTAGCTCCAGAGCATTAACACAGGACAAGAGAGCCGAAGAGAACATTCTATACAGGCAGGTTTAGAACAGGCGCTCTACTAGTACAATAAAAAAAAGCCGAACTGAGCTATAGGCTCACTACTTTGATTCAGTTATGCTAAACCTGCTGCAGAGCACTTCTGGTCATTTTTTGAAGTACATGACTTTATGTGATCACATGCACACGTGATACACAACCCCATGTAAGTAAACACATATCAGTGAGGGAGCAGTCCTCGGTCCATCTGTACACACCAGGATGCACCTGGCTCTCCTCTGATCTGCCAGCAGCTTCACAGTCAAAAGGTTGAAGCAACCACCCTGCAGGAGCGGGTTGAATTCAAGTTCAGCTACATGTCGGGTGTCCTCCTTCTCCTTTACACACACACACACGCACATGCACAAACACACAGTATGCATACACCAGTGCATAAACACAAGCACAAGCCTGCTGCTTCTCCGCCTCCTGCAGCTTCCACATCTTCCACTTTCTCACACAAACACCTCTTCTTTCTGCTTTCGTACTGTCACTTCTCCTGTATCACTCTCTCTCTCTCTCTCACTCTCTGACACTCTCTCCGTCTAGGTAACAAGATGTGGAAAGAGAGATGTGTGTAAGAAGACGTCATTGGTATGTCAAACTTGGTGGAGGTGTCCTTCGTCTGAATCGTCTCTCTGTCTATCTCTCATCACTCGTCTGTCACACTCGTTATTCCTCTCTCTTTTTCACTTGGTCCTAAACACACACACACACACACACACACACACACACACACACACACACACACACACACACACACACACACACACACACACACACACACACACACACACACACACTCACACACACAAACACACACAACCGGTGAGAAAATAGCCTCACTCACTTGCCACTCAGCAAAGGTATTGACTGAGTGAAGCACAGGGGCCCTGCACCAGTGACACCCATCACTGAGGCCTTCACACACACAAACAGTTGATTTTTTTTTTTCTTTTCTAAGAAATCTCAGTTCCCCAAATCATCCACTCCCACACACATACTACATCATCACTGCAGGGCCACGAGTAAGAATTATTAATCCATTTATCAAAATGTTATTATTAGATCACTTGATTTACTAGTCAAGCTACAATTTTTATTTGAAAATAATGAAAATTGTCTATTACAATTTCCCAGAGCCCTCTGACATCTTTAAAATGCCCAATACGATTATATTTACAATAATACAAATATATAAACTGACATTCAAACAGCCTCTCCTTCGGTCAACCTCATTACCAGAGCAGAGGAAACTTTAACAGTTTAACATTTCATCATCTCTCTACCGCACACAAATTCCCTAAAGGATTCTCGGCAGCAGACAAATCAAATCCACTCGAAAAATCGGGTTAATCATCACCGAGGCGTACGTCCATGCCTGCTAAATGCTCTAAAAACACGTCTGAAGACAGCCATAAGGGGAACAGCTTTGTTAGAAAGGGAGGATATAAAAATTTAACACTGCTGGGAAAAGAATAGCGCTGAGACACACGAGCAGGGAGGCATCAGGGAAGAGGTACGGAATAGCACAGTCAGAGAAAGTTGAGAAAGAAAGATAAAGTTGGAGAGAGAAGAGACGAGGGTGGATTTTTACATCTGGTAGGAGTTAGAAAATAATGAGTAGAGAGAGAGAGACAGACAGAGAGTGGTGTGATGTCTGGTGGATTTATTGGGCCCTGGTAGAGGAAGATGAGGAAAACACAACATATTTATGAGATGTAGAGAGTAAAACTGAACAACTGTTTTGAATAAGATAATGGCAATGTGTGTCACTGATCTGCATTTTTATGTCAAATGTGTTGTTTTCTCATTATAGTTTAAAAATATTTACTTTCTTGGCTTTTGAAAAGTAACATGTAACATTGTTCTGCAACTTTTTTTGTGAAAAGCAGATCAAGTTACAATATTGCAAACTGAATATAATCCAGTAGTTTAAGTAACTTCACCACCTGCAGCACAATTCAAACATTAAAGCTGTTTTCAGACGTAAAATTCGGAAGATCTCTGAAAAATTAAAAAAAACGTTCATTTATTGAAATCAGGGTAATACTTTGACATAATAATTCAAATACTGATTTGAAGTCATATCGGCCAGCCCTACGCTTTGATATGTTTCCAGCTGTATTCAGACATTTTCTGGACACTCTGGGGCTGAAATACTCCTGAAAATGTTCTGAGCAACTGACTTGGACAGTTCTCCCTAAACAGCCCCTCCTGTCCAACATGTCTGAAAGCACCTCGATACTGTGCACCGATAGCGGCAGATATGTCGAATCCAGATGTTTCAGCAGGAAGGTCTGATCAGTGTTTTCATGATAGCTTATCAGCAGAACATGAGGGCGGCTCTACACGTCTTCAGCTGATGACTCTCTGTCTCCTCGGGGTCAACAGTTTCCACACGGCTCTGAGGCCTGCGATGGCCTGCAGTTGCGGGGAGAGTGATGAAGACTGACAGGAAACCGTGTGTGGGTGTGTGTGCGTGTGATGAGACGAGGATATGGTTTTGCATGTATATCTGTGTGGGTGTGTGTGTGTGTGTGTGTGTGTGTGTGTGTGTGTGTGTGTGTGTGTGTGTGTGTGTGTGTGTGTGTGTGTGTTGAGGCCTTTCACAGATATCGGGTCAGGATTTAGTGTTCACAGCACACCTCTCTGTTTTGACAGGAGAGATTACAGAGGATGGATACTCTCAGGTTACCAGGGTACAGCTATTGAATTTTTGTAAACTATGTGTTTATCAAATATGACTAACCGAAGGACAGAAGCCCTGGGATGACATTTAAATAATGAGCAAGAGAAAAGACAATTTCCTTTTGAACTATGTAGGATCTGGTGGTTAGGATGTGAACCATGAAAATACGACTCTGCTCCTGCTTCATTCGTTTTTTTTGCTTCATTTTTTTTAATGAAACTTTACATGTAGAATACATTTTGTCATCATCCTATTGTTCAAATAGAAATATCATGAGGTTGCCAATAGGTATGGATGGACAGGTGCAGAAGAAGGTGCAAACCAGACTCTTCGGTCTTTATGCTAAGCTATGCCAACAGCCTGCTGCTGCTAACTTCCATAGTGTACCTTCACTAACCAGAGGGTTGGTGGTTCAATTCCTGGCTCCTAAGTAATGCTGTGTGAATGTATGTGAATGGGTGAGCAAAGTATTGTAAAGCCTAGAAAATCGCCATATAAATTAAGTCCATTTGTCAAATATGTCTTTGGTCTATTCCCACGGAGCGACACATACGGATGTCTAGATAGAGATGTCCTCTGATCTGCCGACGATTGACAGGATAACGCCACCTTTTCAAAACTGTTTTCAGACTTTTGTTTTACAATTTGATGTTAAGGTAGTTTAAGGTGATAAAAACAACTTTGTTAGAGTTAAGGTAAGATGATGGTTTGGGTTCAAATCAGTGCTTCAGTAGTGAACCTGTGTCGTCATGGTTTCTATAATAAACACAAAGTCACAGTGGAAAGAAACCAGCTTTGACTGGAATTGGCCTCTAGTCCTCAAGGTCACATAGCACAACCTCCTCCTTTGCTCTCGATCAACAAGAGTCATAATCACAACGGCCATTAAAGGGCTTTTTATTTGAACATAGACAAGTGACATTTTTGGGGTATTTGCTACAATAGATGATTCACAACTTTTTCCTGGGAGAATGGGCATAACAGCATTATCTCTTTATCAGATTTGTGTCTCATTGTGCGTCGGTTGTATGATCACAGTTTCATCCAGTTTCCTTAACTTTTATCCACAGATGGAGAAAGTATCTCTCTGATTCCCTCTGCCAGGTCTATTGTCCTCTCTGATGTCTTCTTCTACCTTTGAATATATAAATATATACCAATCTAAAAACAAAAATGTAAGCACATGACGTCTACAGACACACACACACACACAGAGACACACACAAGTTAACAGCTCCCATCTGTAGCTTGTTATCACTCCAGCAGCTCATCGCCTCACTGTGGAAACCACACCACAGCCTCACCTCTCACCAACCTCTCTTTCTCCTGCTGTCTATCCATCTTCACCTCTCTTCCATCTCTCCATTTAACCTCTCTCTACCCTCCATCATGTTCTGTCTCTTCTGTCTATGCATCCTTAACTTCCTCTCCGGTGTTATTTTCCTTACGTGACTTTTGAATCTGTCTTGTGTTTCACCTCTCATGTCTCTCTATTTGTCTTCCTGTCTCTCTCCCCTCTGCTTCAGGATCGCTGTCCCCTGTCTCTCTTTTTATCCCTCTTGTGTCCTGTAGGACCCCGTCCATCTACAAAATCTCTGACGGCGTCCTGAGGGAAACGTCTACATCTGTCTCCAGTGCGCCCAGTCACCCCTGAGCGCAGCCAACCGACTCCGCATTGACAAACAGCAGCCGTGCCAAACCAAAGCGACACGCCATAGAGCATCTGGTTTCACTGTACGTGTCAAATCTCAGCTATGGCATCACGCAGTCCGAGCCACTACAAAGACATGTGCGTAATAATTCATTCTGAGATTTGTTTACATACTCAATGTTCTGCTCAGTCAGGCACATACCTGCCCTGGTGTCTGTCAAATCTGAGACTCAGACGTGTGCACCTCTAATTTACTGCTGCTGATGAAAGACACTGATTATTGCATTTTTTTCTTAGATATGGGGAGTTTGCGTAATCCTTTCTTCACACAAGGACGAACGAAATATAATCAAACTTCTGATTTAAGATAAAGGAGAAGATGATGAAATTAAGGGGCAGCATTATGACATAAATATATTTACAGTTGCGCCCCCAACTAGGACGTATAAAATGCTTTTTGCATCACGTTGAATGTTCTTTCAGGGAGAAGTTTGCATAATCTCTCTTTGTCTGCACAGGTTTCCACCTGGTCTCGTTTCCCCTGACAGTCCAGAGAAATGGAGTTTAGAGCATGTGGTGACAAATGTAGATGTGAATATTTGTCTGTATGTTTCCATGGTGTACCATGCCACTTGCCAAATGCATGCTGGGACAACCCTCGTTCCCCTCCAGTTATGAACGGCACTGCAGCACATAACTCATCATGAAACCACAACTGGTTGCTTTTACATTTTCCTGTAGGGATTAAATAATAAAGATTAAATATGTTGATTACTGAGCTTTAGCAGAGCTGGTTCTTTTTTTTATTTATTATTATTAGACTAGGCTGTCTCCCCCTGATTTCAGTCTTTATGCCAAGCTACACCAAAAGCTTGCTGCTGCTAACTTACTCAGCGTACAGATGTGAGAGTGGTATCGATCTTTTCATCATTTTCATCATTTCATCATTTCAACTCTAAACAAACAAGTTTTTCCCAAAATGTCAAACTATTCCTTTGGGCCTATATTGTGCTCTGTGTGAGGTAGATGTGCAGAAACACAAACAGCATCATAAGGGATGTTGTTGTGCCCTTGTGATGTTAAGATCGGTTGCAACAACAATGGCATCTGGTTGGAATAGAGCGAAACGAAAGATACATAAAATAATATGTGTACCAAACCATTATAATAAGCAGACTGCTTGTTTTGGGAAATGCTAAGAGCCTCTAAACTCCACCAAATTAAAAACATCTTGTCCAGAGCGTTTACAGCACAGACTCTTCTTTTCATTGTAGATGGCAGAGAACACATATTATCATGTCATTGTTATCCTCTCCAGGACCTCGTACACAGGCACTCATGTTAGGAGCATCACCTAACAACCACAATGAAAAATCTCCAGCTGTGTTTGACTTTGATGACTGCAATTAGAGAAAAGCCCAAATATAAAACAAAGTTTTTAAAAGTAAGAAACCCAGGTCGTGAAACATGAGTAAAACTGTGCTCAAGTCAGGTATCAGGAGAAAAACATATTTTTAGAGCTACAGACAGAGAAAAAGTTCACGTGTCATGCTGAACTCTGTGATGTGCATCATGAGCACAGACAGAGTGAAAGATACGTTAAGCAGCAGAAGACACACACACACACACATGCACATTCAATAGTACCAGTGCGGGGGGGGCACATCTGAAGCCTATTTAACCCCCTGTGATACAAAATGCGTACCAGAAACATACACCACACAAACCCCCTGGTTCAGTCACACCTATGACTCGCTCAGCTGACAGAACTTAGCGTCAGTCTCTATCTCTTCAGATTCCTCTCCGATGCACAAACACACACACTAAAGAGACTCATTAGACTCATTGCAGCGCTGACAGACTTCCCAGGGTATCATTACGTCTTGGCTGTATATTGTCGCAGTGTGCCAAGTATTTCTGGAATCTGCCGCTTTCACAAAAAGTAATTTCACGCCGCTTCTCCTTCGCTCTCCACTCCTCATCCTCCTCACCACAGTCTCATATTTCCCGCTCTTCCTTTACATTCACTTATAGGGATCTTTGTGTCTGGTTATGGAGCTCTCTCTGACCTAAAGCCTGAATTTAAAAACTGTCAAACATCAAGAATAATATAATTGCGAAGAAAAGCTGGATACATTTCTCCTTTAATTTTGGCCCTATTTTTCATTTGGAAAAGTGGAATAGCTTTGCCATTAAATTAGATACAGAAATGTACTGTATTAACACAGAGGATGACTGCTTATGTCTTTGATGATCCTTCGATTTTTCCTCTGATGCCAAAAGCAGCACAAAAGTGTCTTATCCAGTGGACTTTCTGAACATTTTGAAGAAGGACTCTCAAAAACTGATTTTCCACAGGGTGATTTGGTAATCCAATGCGAAGGGAATTAAATCTATTGACTAAACCCAAATGTTTATTACGATAATACTGGTATCATTGTTATAGAGCAGGGATATTTGTATTGAAAGTGTTTGGGGTACAGTTTAGCTGCTGCTGAGAAGTTCAGCTAACTTTTCTTTTCATAATGGTTTTTCCTGGCAGAGATGCCACAGGCCAGATAAACCATGACAGAGTAAATCCAGGGATTTCCTGCCAACCTGTTCCTGCTCATCACTGGATGTGACATTTTAGCCAAACAGCTCACATTTTTAACACATTTGATCATGTGATGAAACCACGAGAGACGAGGGCGGCAAAGGGAGTGCACACAGATGCACACACATGCACACAGACACATGCACGTGCACAAAATCACTGACATAATCAAGGCATCTTCTGCCTCCGCCGTCTCAGAATGCCCATCAGAGTTCCTGTTATCCGATCTTCCCTGCTGGGCCAATCAAAACACAGTGTACAGGGTGTTACCTCATCACCCTCGATCCTCTTCAACACTCACCCTCCTCTGCCTCCCTTTCCTCCCTCATTTCATCATGTCTCCCTCCCCCCTCTCCCTCTCTCCTGTTTCTTCTCCCCCCCCTTGATGGCCAGTTGTTTATTTAATTTCTATTCATCTCTCTCTTTCGTCCGCTTTCATCTTTTTTCCTCCCATTTTGAATCCCCTCTCACTCCATTTCTCGCACACACACACACACCACACACACACACACACACACACACACACACACACACACACACACACACACACACACACACACACACACCTCACTTTATCTCTCTTATCCAAAATTATGCATGACAAACTTCTCTTCTCCTAATACCTGCTTTCCCTCATCCTTTTCCTCATCGCTACTTCTTTCCTTTCTTGATCTCCCTCTTCATGATTTTATCTAAGAAATCACTCATCCGTCCTCTACCCTCATCCCTTCTCCCTTTCATCATCACCCACATGTATATTCCTCCCTCCAAAAGGAAAAGTGCTGTCTCTCTCCCAACTCTCTTCTTAGACTTCACTCTTTAACTCTCGTCCATCTCTCCCCTGACGTCTCATCCAAGGCCTCCAAATCTCTAAATTGCTTTTTGCTTGTCCTGATTAATCACACACACACTCTGATAATTGAATGTAACAGATAGCTGGAACTCTGAACAGTACATTTCTCTTCTTTCTCAATTTTAGTCAAAACTATTGTTCGCAAGCCTTTTTCTGATTATTACAACAAACATTTCATAACTGTATATATTTACATTTTTAAGTGTTGCTGATGGAGATTGCAAAAAAAAAATAAAAAAAGTGAATGACTCTACAGGGGCATGGCTTGTGGTCAGCTATTATTAAATGTATTTACAATGATATAACAACGACAGAGAAAATCAGCTTCTTTTGAGCAGCTCGTTTACAGAGTGAATAACAGCTCAAATGTTTTCAGAAAGATCTTGTGCCCCTATTTGAAAATGCTTGGTTGAGTGTTACCCTGACAACTAAAATGCACAAGTCCTATCCATGATCTATGTATCATGTCATTTGAATGAATAAGAAGGATAACAAGAACCTAAAGAAAAATAGAATAGAAACAGGCAATTATCTCTCGACCCTACCAGATTTCAGTATTTCATCAAAGATAAAATAAAATGCTGAAAGTGTAAAGCTGATGCTCTGCTCTGCAAAAAGAAAGGCCATTAAACCATCCGGCTGCAGTGCACATCCAGCAGCACGCTGTGTGTTTACAGATAAACACACACAGATGTATTCACATATGTGAACACGGTGGCTTTTCCTCTAGTGTCAGCTCAGCGTAATGTTTGTGTGTTTGTCAGCTACTGTTTAATAGACACGTCAGTCCACAGTGGAGCCATTGTGCTCAGCTCGTCTTGTCAGTGGCTCCAGTGGAACTAATTGATTGCTGACAGAGAGGCTGCGTTTGTGTTGGTGACAGGCGCAGCATCTCAGTGTGTGCGTGACATGTAACGTTTCCCACCCTGCATGGAGAGGGTACCCGGCACCTCTGGCCTGCTCCTCTTTTGCTTTGCATTGCTTCTGAGCCAAAAGTGCCAAACGGCAGGACACCACAACAACATGAGAAGACAAGAGGACCCTCTTTTTCTGTGCCATGGTTTGTTCTTGTGTGAAATCATTTTGTGTGATGTTTTCGTTGTGCTCTTGCTGTGCTCTGCAGGAATGTCCAGCTGTACCATGTGAAATTGTCCGTTAATCCTTTAATGTCTCCAGTGAAATAAATACACGAGCAGAACCGAGGATGTTTTCACAGAACGACTGGTGGAGGGTTCTTCCTCAAGCTGCAGCAGTAAAACTCAGCATGCACTTGGCCGACAGTGGCGTACAAGTGGAGGCCGAGTTCAACATTAGTCCAAGTGAACAAGAAGTTTTCACAAGGTGTTATTGTGAGCTGGTGGGAAGTGTTAAAAGCTTTGGGTGGACATCCCAATTACTTTTCAAGGCACCAGTTTCGCAAAAGACAAACGAATGTCGCTCACAAACTACTGATACATTTTTAAGTCCTACAGGGGTCTCGTGTGACATGTTTGATGTGATGAGTAAAAACATGTCAGAAAAACCAAGAAGAAAGGTATGCAATTTTTTAAATCACCATTTGCATTTGATGAAACCTCAGTCGCCTTAACTTTAACCTGACCTTTCCTCTCACGCCACAACGAGGTAGACATTCTGTTAAATGTTCAGGATGATGAATGTGAACATGTTAAACACATTGGTTCGGAGCAACACTTTGCCTTAGTGCAGCTGTAGATTTTTATAATGAAATTATTAGTACTTTGATCCCGACCCATCTACTGACATGGAGACCAGGTGGTAATCAAGACACTATGGCTTCATTTTTATTAAGCCAAAAACACTGGTGTGGCCATAATGTCTTCTTCACTATCGTTTCCAATTAACCACATAGATTTAATGTTTATTTCTGTCACTCTGCTCTACCTAACCAACAATAACCACATAAATAACTGAATTCAAATGTCGGGTTGCTGCAGGAGAACAGTCAAAAACATTGGCTTTGATCTTCGTCGACATCAACCTTTTCAAAACTTCATGGGAAACAGTCGAGTATGTGATTGGCACTCACTGGCACAGAGAGCACCGATTCAGCAGCTACTTTCAGAAGCTTTGCTACCTTGTTGTTTTGAGTGCTCGTATTACCCAAACATTTAAACACCTTTATTCTACAAAGAATTTTTTACAATATCAGAATAATAAAAATGGGCTGTAATCCAATAGAAACTATACAACACTGGGTTTTAAATAGCATGTGGAGCTGACACAGAAAGGAAATGAGAGGAACAGGGCAGAACAGAGCAGAACAGAACCTAGTGGTACAGACAGAAGAAAAGTGACCAGCGCAGAGTAAAACAATAGATCAGATGGGCTCACAGAGGGCGGGTCGGAGCCCTGGAGGACAGCAGGGAAGTGAGCTGCTGCGGGTCTTCACTTTTCAGGGTGTGGCAGAGTGTAGAAAGTTTAGATAAATAGTTTTCCAGGACTTGAACCCCCTTGGTGCGTGTCTACTGCTGTGATTTGTAGCGCTCATGTTATAACAACTGCCATAGCTGTAGACACTGGGGTTGGCTTTGGAACACAAACACACAGACACACACAGACATACACACACACACACACACACACACACAAGTGGGGTCCTAAGTAATCTCCATGGTCAAAGCCACTCTGTCTTTTCCTTTCCTTTTCATTTTCTTATCCCCTGTCTGTCTTTATTTCCGTCCATTTGTCTCTCTCCACCACCATGACCTCTTTTAAATCTGCTCTGCTCTGGTATTTGCATCTTGTCTAATGCTTGTTTTTTTCATCCCTTCATTCATCCTCTTCCTCTCTTTCATCGATCCATCCTTTGTTTTCTGTCCACATTCACAGATCTTTCATTCATCATCCCCCTCTCTTCCTCCTCTGTACCCCTCCCTCTCATGTTTCTTTAACCTTCATTGAAGTTTCCTCTCCTTCGCGGACATTTCCCTCTTCTATTCATCTTCCATACTTCTGCTGATTATGTGTGTATGTGCTGTGGTGGTTCTGCTGCGCGCTGACCTTTCTATACTGCAACTAAATCCATCAGCGGATCCTTGGACTTAGAGGAACATGGTGTGGTGTTAGATTTATCCCCCAGATCATCCCTGAGGTAGCTGGTAGGTGTTTAACCAGAGGCCGTCCAGCCTCACAGTGTAAACTCGGCACTAAGGAGTTTCATTTTGTGAAGGAAAACAAGGACTTCTATATAAAATACACAACTTTTATTTCTCTAAATTAGATGCTGAGGCTGTGACTAATAAGTGTGTTTCCTGTCCATTTAATAGTGTGGTCAACCACAGTATCACAAAAGAAATAAAAAGATTTAGATCTACCAAAATGTTTATTTCATTCAGCAAGCTAGCACATCATCACCATCACTAGTGATGAAACGCCATGACAATCTAACACGGTTATCAGTGTTATCACTTACTGTTAAAATGTGCTGAAAATATTCTAAAACAGTACTGATACACTAACTGAAGTAACTTCACCAATTTTTATATTTATATAATGTACATTATCAATACAAATATTAATACAGCAGGACTAAGATCAACTTTATTGTCCGACTAAGTTTAAAATTTGTCTTGGGCTCTTCACCCATGCTGCAGCCATACAAATACATGGGTAATTTCTAAAGTTATAAGTCATTGATCTTGATGAAAAATATCTAATATCTAAGCGTGGGTTGAATTTGTCAATCAATATTATTTATTCAATTTTGTCTTCTTAGTCAAATGACTGAGGTGTCATTTCTCCACCACTTCAGTGAGAATCATGAGACCGTTCAGAATCTGTTTCTACTTTATGCTGCAGAATGGACTCAATCTATTTTCTTTTTCAGGTTCATTTCAAACCTGCTGTGCCAAGAACTGAAGAAATCAACCAAGAAACCAACTTCACCAGGAAGCGATGAAGAAATGTGGTCCTGCCCTCACTGATAACTAATCTAATTTCATCCACAAGCAGGAGGAACAATGAGAACAGTCACAGGAGGAGGGGATTTCTTTATCAGCACGACAGTTGTGTTTCCAACCCTGCAAATAGAAACAATCAAGGACAGATTTTATCATCCTCAGTGTTTATATTGGATTTCTCACGCTAAATTTTCCTTTTAACGTCCCATTTTTTCCCCTTTGTTATCTTATTCTTTCTTCTTTTCCCTTTTTGCACTCTTCCCTTTACTTTTTCTTTTTCCTCAAACATCACAGGCACCTTCTCTCCCTTTTTAAACCCTGAGCTTCCTTTCCATCTGTGCTC
Source organism: Hippoglossus stenolepis (assembly GCF_022539355.2). Classification (NCBI taxonomy): domain Eukaryota; kingdom Metazoa; phylum Chordata; class Actinopteri; order Pleuronectiformes; family Pleuronectidae; genus Hippoglossus; species Hippoglossus stenolepis. The sequence continues at coordinate 17,912,967 of NC_061488.1, read as the reverse complement.
ATTGGTCTGACCTTGTTTTTATCTCCCTTTTTCAAACTCCCCCTCTCTTGTACATTTACTGTCAATTTCCCCTCCCCATGTGTCTAATTCCTCCCTCTGTGTGTTGTCTGTGCTCGGGCCAGGACGCCATCTGTGGGCTGTCTTATGAGAGATACCGTCGACACCGCACACATGAGGTGACACCTTGAGACACACGCATGTCTACATCAGATGCAATTACTCTGTCTCTCTGTCACAGACACACATACGCAATCACTCCACCATCACTAACCACAGTTAACCTCAAACACACACACACCACAGACACAGACACACACACACACACACACACACACACACACATACACATGCATTCAGCCACACTGGAGCACATTTTGCACACCTACATGCTTTCCAGATCAAAAACACCTCCACACTGATGCCTCAGCACACACACACACACACACACACACACACACACACACACACACACACACACACACACACACACACACACACACACACACACACACACCTACAGATATTCAACATTATCTCTGTGCATTTCTCTTTGTCTCACACACCCCTCACATCATGTGTCAGAAACATGAAGTGCGTTCCCTCTGTCAGCGACTCTACATACCGCACAGAAACTGTAGCTTCCAAACTAAATATGGGGAATTTGGACAAAGGGCTACTGTGCTGCTTTCATTACAGTACCAATCATATGTAAAACTAAAATATAAAATAAAAATATATTTATTATTGTACTATACTTTACTAAAAAGTTTAGTAACATGCACGGTCTATGTGTTTTGTTTATGAAAATGAAATGGATGTGTGTTTAATAGGTTTTTACAAGGCCGTATACACTTAGGGTAACAAATAGCAGCCCAATCTCCCAAAATCTTTTATTTTTTATTTTTCAAACAATTACAAATTCAAGCTCTAATCCCCTGAAAATTTAAATCCACACGTCAGTTTATAATATTGAATCATTGTGTGTTGTACAAACTACCTGACATTTTAACTTTTTTGGTCTTAAAATAAATGTTAACAACTTCAACAAGAAGGAGAACGTGTTGCCTAGCAACAGCTAAAGTTACCGACCTTAAAACTGAATACTACGAACATTATTGAGCTGCCCAAACTTGCATCAGATTAGTAGACGTGTGTGGAACTTTCCTTGCTCTCACTAACATTAACATGCTTTCCCATCTTCTCTTTAACATTGAAATATCTGTCAAACTGTCTCAGCTTCTTCAAATACACTTTTTCATTAGTGAAGTAGATTTTACAGCCTGAATCAATAAAGAATTAAAAGTTTGACCTGGACCAGGTCTCTTTCTTATTATTCTAACTTCTTTCTTTTTCTTTATGAAATCATATAGACCATATAAGTCATGTACTGTCAACTTTAAATAAGGGCCTATGGGCTCAATAGTCCCATGACTAAATATTCAGAACTTAAACAAACATTTGAAATATAAACACATGTCAACCATGACTAGAACCTTTGAAGCCTTCTCTTCCTTTTAATATTTCTTAGAGCTGAGGCTTCGTAAAAAATTGTAAATGTCTGACAAGTTGGCTGGGTTCTTGAGCTTTCGGGTTTGTCCTTTTTGTTTCCTATTTTTCTTTTCCAGGGCTGGGTTTTTGGTTGGTCCAGAGGCCTGGGACCACTTAAACTGAACTCGGGAAAAGCAGCGGAGAGGAAGAGCAAGCTATTACACGGAGCAGTGAGGGAGAGATGGGTGCGAATTGGAAAGAAAGATGAGAAATGAGAGGAAAAGAGCTGGAAGATGAAAGGATAGGGTTCGCCCTACATTCCAGCAGCTCCCGCGTCTCCAACAGACTCCCGGTGACAGATTATCCTGCTCCGCCTAAGAACAACTAACACCCGTCTGCATGTGTGCATCTGGGCAGCGCTGACTGAGAAAACAAACTCATTAATTCACAGGCTGTAAGCGAAAACAAACAGAAGCCCTCACTCTAGGAACTAATGCAATCGGATCAAAATAGGACGCTGATGTGAGTGTTTGTGCTTTTAACTGCCTTTGGTGAGACAAAGTGAATATTGTATTAGACAGTGTTTGTGTGTGTGTGTGTGTGTGTGTGTGTGTGTGTGTGTGTGTGTGTGTGTGTGTGTGTGTGTGTGTGTGTGTGTGTGTGTGTGTTGTGTGTGTGTGTGTGTGTGTGTGTGTGTGAGAGAGAGAGAGCATACAAACACACAAAGGAGATTTAAATGAATAAAAGGAGCAGGCAGATTGAAGAGAGTTGGGAGACAAATGAAGGACATGCGGTGACACTGAGAGAAAGACAGAGAGAAAGGCATGATGGGAGGTTGGGCTCGTCAGAGGTCTGGGAGTCCAGCCAACCACACACATACACACCCACGCACACACACACCACCCACCTCAACACTTTGCGCTATCACCTAATAAGACACACATGAAACAAGCACATTCTCACTGTTGTTCAGAGTTTGCATTTTCTCTCACCCAGAGTCAGCTGTGATTGGCTCCAGCTAACCAACTGTGACCCTTAAAGGTTCAGTGTGTAAGATTTAGGTGAAAGGGATCTATTGGCAGAATTTGAATAGAGTGATGGTTTCAGTAATGTGTGATCATCTAAATAAAACATGTACAAAATAGTTGTTGTCTTTACCCTTGAATAGGCCCTTTATATTTAAATACTTTATATTTACATCAGGTGCGGGTCCTCTCTCGGAGTCCGCCATGTTTTTACTGGACAAACTAAACACCTTTTGAGTTTTGGAAGGGAAGAATGAGGTGAGGTGTGTTCAGCTGCAACACGCATTCTCACCACTAGATGTCACTAAATTCTATACACGGAACCTTTAAAAACCACGCAGTATAGATGATTTTCTCTGAATATTATTAAAGTCTCATAATTACAGTATCATAAGAAGGTGAATCAAATAAGAAAAAAAAGGCATAATCTCCCAAAATGACTGAATTGGTCAAGACACATGAGGAAAAACCGAATGACGTAGAAATTTGATTTAGTTTAGATAATTTGATTTAGTATAGTTATCGACCCACTGTAAAAGAGTATATTTTAACATGTACTGTATTTGGGGCACACATGCATGGAGAATATAAGTAATATAAAGAGGATTCACTCTACATCTAAACTTACCTTAGGTTTATCCTGGGTGTATTTTTATCTGCAAATAACTAAATTTCGGTCAGACGACTTACGTTTGAAATGTTTATTGCAGCAGCGGAACATAGGTAGAGTTTGCTGTCTAGGCTCGACTTCATCACACATTCAATATAAAGGGGAGTGATGAATATCTTTGGCCCCCTGTCAGAGCCTACATGAGGAGGTGGGGTGGTGAGGGGACGGGCAGCGATTCTGACGCAGGGCAGCAGAGGCATAGTCAAGCAAAGGGAGAGATGGGAAATCTTTGCAGCTTAAATAGAGTGCCACACTGGAAGTGTGTGAATTGTACAGGATTGTCGAGAGTGAGGCATGTCACATGATTTGAGCAGAAGCTAAATCTGCTGCAGGCAAAGTCTAAATGAAACAAAAAATCAGGAAAGGAGAGCAGTGGACCACAAGTAGCCTATTCTAATAGTTGGCAGGTAAAATGGCCTTCTTCCTGCTTGAACTTCCACCCTCTAATTGATTGAAATGAGATAATGACAGCTTTTCCTGTCAACAAATTGCCTCTACGTCCTCCTGGGAATACAAACACCCTGTGGGCTTCTCCGGGTTGTAATGAAAAAGAGGGAGTGAAGCCACAGCCAAACAAACACAAATGAAGAATGCTGATGTGAGAAGGAGGAGTGAGACATTAGACTGAACAGAGAGAAGATGAGACACATTAAGAGGTAAAGACAGATTTACCATTGGACATGAGACAAGAGAAAGAAGGACTGAGTAACTTATATAAAACAGGGTGAACTGTGGGATCATATTTGGGGTCATGTATACAGGAAGTGTGGAACCACGGCGTCCTCGATAATGAGAATCTAATTGGCCGAGTTTCTTCCCACACTCCTCGTCTTGCATGCAAAAAGAGAGTTGAGCTTTTGTTTTTTAGGAAACAGCAGTTTTATATGGCGTTCTTTATTGATCTACCACGGTGAAAATGTGGGAGGCTGAAAGGAGGCTTTTCATGTGTAAAACACAGTCAGTCAAACTGTTTTTCCCACCTCTTGTGTTTGCCCAGGGCACCACTTTGTTTGCTCAATAACAGAAGTTCCCTCCACTCTGCCTCCACTACTCAGTTGTGTTGCACTATTTCCGACTTATTATCTCTGTGACAAATATCATCCAGGGAACTCCACAAACTCACCGAAGCAACTCCACTGATTAATGATTGCAGCCTGGCAAAATAGAATGTATTTTATGGAATAGCATGCAGGAGTAATGAACAACTCTCATTACGTTGAGACATTGAGTAAAAACACGAAATCAAGACAAACCAAGGATCCATTTCAATGTTTCTCCCATTTTGTCAAACAAAACCATATTTAGAACTACTCAATAAATATATTCCACAACACAAGAGTGTTGAAACATCATGCCAACAATTCTGCTGTTCAGTCTCAAGCATTGTGAGTGGTGCAAGAGGAAAGGCCATAGTGCCAATCAAATAAATTCCCATGAGAGCAAAATGTCATGGTCATTTATCCATTACAAAATCTTTTGTGCAAGGCTGATCAGCCTGGATATGTCACAAGAGAAAAAGTCCCGGCATGTTTTAAAATGGAAACAGTTTGGTTCCACAAATCTGCTGAATAATTTCTTTGGAATTTTTCTCACTAAATGTTGATATTTCTTATGCACAAATGTAACATTTTGGCCCAATAGTAACACGAGAGGAAAGATCAAAGGTCTCACCATAAACATCGAGTGCAATCCTCTGTGGGACTCAGATATCTAAGGCAAAATGCTGTGATCTGATCGGTAATTTTCAAAATATCAAAATGTTGGAAGGATGGATAAACTGAAAACCCACTAACATTCCCAACCTCAGACCCTGCTACCAGCTGAGCAGAGACAAATATGTGATGTAAAGAGTTGATCGCACTTTCTGCGTTTCATGTCCGCTGAGAGTTACATACTTGCTCTGGTCACATGTTCACGCCCACAGTTCTATTCATACTTAAACGAGGATCCGTATTGATCTGGCGTTCTTTCCTTGTGTACCTGATCCTGAATTCTTCTATTCCAGTGGGTGGATGTATTGTACCTGGAGCATGCACAGCTGACATGTACAGTCAGTGCGGTCAAAATATATTTGGGGCTGCACACGGACATCCGGTGGACATGGGTGGATGACGACATTTCGTCAGGAGGACCATAGCAAAGAGACACTATGTGAAAACTATGACTTCATATGTAAAGCAGACACTGTGTAAATAACTGTTACCAAGTGACGGATCCCTCACTTTCTACTCTCCTTAAGGTTTCCTAAATTTGTCCCATCAAAAGATAGTACCCCTATAGTCGAGGGGTGAAGGAGTGAGGATGTCGTGCCTTGTACAGATTGTATCTGTGGCCTTTAACCTAAAAATGTGTTCAAAACCCTTCTCTATTCGTCCACTTTGATTACTTTATCAGTCTCTCACTCTCCCTCCCTCCAGGCAGTGTTTCCAGTCCAGGCAACAGGAAGAGCAGAATAGCTCAGATGGTGACTTTTCTCCTGAAAACAGGAGGAAATCCTGTGTGATATCTATCGCCGATGATGATTGCAGAGCCGCTCAAGGCTTGAGTGAAGCGAAACAATGAGAACAGCTGGCAACAACACAGACACACACACACACACACACACAGCCATGTCTTCATGACTTCAGAGGACATCACAGTGACTTAGACTGATCGATGGAGACTTACTCTGACCTCACTTGCCTAACCCTAACCCTTACCCCCAATTGAATGATTGTGATCATTGAGACTTGCTTTGTGCCTATAATGTGACTGTGCAAACAGACAACACACACGAACACACCTTATTATCACTAAATCAGTGTGAGTCATGTCCAGCAGCAGCAGGATGTGAACAAGATGTGAACAAGCCAAATAAGATGCGTTATATGGCAATGATGCAACTTTGGAAAGAAATCAGAACCTTTTATAGAATGAGCACCAACATAACAACCTATAAATCAGTGCAATCCTCCTGTCATCCTCAGTGTAACAGCAGGGACCTGAAGACAGGTGATTATCCAGGTTTGACCTAATGTGAGAGAATGTTTAATACTAAAAACATCTGTGCTGATAACAGATTGTGTAACATCCTCCCTAAGTATTCCTTAGCGGTTGTCGCCCTATACACTTTTATAACGTATCCAGCCGCAGAGAGATGAAGCTCCGCCAGACCCTCCTCCTGAGGCTGGATACCCTGCATGCGCTGCACCTCCGCTTCATAACCTGGAGACCAGGCAAATTAACGCACATGGTAAAATACACAAGACAGTAGCCCAAACATCGACTTCGATTTAACGCCTCCAGCCCGGACCACCGTGAAGAGGGTGTGAGTAGTGCACAAATAATAATAAAAAGGAAAACGCCTCAAAGCTTCGTAAAAAGGAGGATGTTAAGTTGCTAAATGCGTAATTACTGAAAGGAAAAGCAAAGAAGACTCCAAATACTCCACACGAGATGATCCCGACCACTAAATAAGGATAGATAGATAGATAGATAGATAGATAGATAGATAGATAGATAGATAGATAGATAGATCACTTAATTACCTTTATATGTCAGTCTCAGCCGTGGTACATTTAACTTGGTCGCTGAGACGATAGTGACAAGTAGCGCAACAATGTGGAAGAAATGCGTAAATTCCTTCATTCTGCTTGAGATTCAATGCATCTGTTTTTCAGCTGATGATTTAAAAACGACCAAATTCCAAGAGAATACAGTTGGGGGTGGAAATAGGCGTTTTCAGGTAAGTTCCCCCGGTGCGTAAAAAGGATCGTCTGCCGAGCAGCCGCGTGTCCACTCCACTGGTGAGGTGATTCAGTGACTGCGCTCTACAGACCGGCGCTCAGTCACTCCGCTCCCAACAGTGAGAGAGAGAGAGAGAGAGAGAGAGAGAGAGAGAGAGAGAGAGAGAGAGAGAGAGAGAGACCACGCCTTGACAGCATAGAGAGAGAGAGAGACTTGCGCTCCTTTACGCACAGCTCCCGGCAAACCAGGCGCACTTGGAGGCGCGCTCCTACAAGTGAATCACAGCACTATTTCAAAATCATCTGGGAGTGAGTTGCATTTAATAGCATATGATACCATGATAAATGTGAAGAGAGGCTACAAAAACAGTTCAGCTCAAACTAAATCCAAAATAGATCTTAAACAATGAACAGGAACGACTTTGGCTAACAGGAAGAGAATGCCCTGCAGTGCTCACACGGAATCAAAAGTTGTTGGGATGGGTTAAAGGACAGCTCGTGATGATTAAGCTCTTTTTTTTCAACAGATTTCTATGTGTTGCGAAATAGAAACTTCAGTCCAATTACAAAAGTAGTCTGATTCTTGGATTTTGGGTGACCTGGCACTTTAATGCTCCACGTATGAGGAACAAGCCTCCAGAGGATACAGGTGTGCTGCACCTCGCAGTTCTGTTAGACCAATGCAGAACACTTGACTTTTATTTAATCCATTAATTACTACTCTCTTACACTGCACTGTTACATTCATTCATTCATCTATCTCTATGTAACTATTTTTTTGATTTCTTTTTTGCATTGTCTTATGTTGCCATAATGCCTTTTATATTTAACTAGTACAGTGCCTGTTGTAAACCTGCCTGTTTGTAATGTTCTGTTCTCTTGTCCTGTGTTAATGCTCTGGAGCTACTTCAGAATTATTCCTTGTCATTAGTGAGTCCTCCTCAAACAGTTCCACAATATACTGTCACTTTTTATCGTTTGTGACGTTTTGTGCAGAGCTTTATATAAATATATTTACAGTCTATGGTGCAGAGTGACGCTGGAAAACTTTGTGTTCATCCTACCTGGTTTATCTGTATTATCTGCCCCCACTGACTTCTACAGAGCGCTGGTCGCCAGTCTATTCAAACTGTACTAATATTGAACATATTACACGTCCAAATCCCACTAAACTTGGCACTGCACTTCCTCGGCCAATCAGCAATACACATGTCAAGTGTGAAGCGGATTAGATGAACGCTTCACGAGATCATTCCACAGAGAGACAGAGACAGATGTTTGTGGAATTAGTTGGTAGATGTAAAGCACCTTGAATTGCCTTGTTGTTGAAGTGTACTTCACAAATAAACTTGCCTTGCCTCGCCTTTTAGCAAGTTGTAGGCCTGTCGGACAACTGATGAAGAAAGACGCCCTTCCATCCGACGTTTTAATGAAACATGAATAATGAACAAAAGAATGAATGAAATTTAACAAGATGAATAAACAAAAACTGAAAAAAAACATGTATCTCCCTGTCAGCTGTGAGCCCTCGGCATACTTGGCCTTCCTTAACCCCTTCAGTGGGATGCACACTAGGACGTGCTCAGTAGTTTAATTAAGTTGAGGGGTACCTTCCACACAACCCCCCTCCCGTGTGCATCTATTCACTAGCGAGCCTACAAGTGAGCACAGGGGTCACGACAGGGTGATAGAGAGCCATTGAGGGTGTCAGTGTTACCCCGACCCCGAGTCTTTTGGGAACACTTGTTTGTCGGAAAGAGGCTCTCATACATGTTTGATAAAGGCTCGGAGGCAGAACGCGGGGAAGGAGCGGAGCGTCAAAGTGTCGGTGGGAACGCTGGGTGCTCGAGATGACAGCGTGTCATGTAGCAGTGCTGAGGGCTTCTTTTGTCCACTATCTGTTCATTCATGTTGTGAGGAGTATTCCTGCCCTGGGCTGAGACAAAGAGACGATCTTGAGTTTGATTCTCCCTCAGTTATTATATATCCCTGCATATATATATATATATATAGTGAAAGAGTTTGATTGAGATGAAATGGATCTTTGGTACATGTTGAACTCTTCACCTCAATAAGATGCGCTATTCAGAGAACAAGATATCAAATTTTCTATTTATTATCAATTATAACACATTTGCAAATATTTGCCAAATTTTAGAAAAAGGCATGTGCCGACAAAATCTTAGATATAAAACTGGAAATGTATATTTAGTTTTGGAGAATATTGATATATAATCATTCTATAACCGACATGTTTTTATCCAAATTATTTTATCAATCTCCACGATACAAGTAAAGAAAAAAACATAAGTGCCTGCAGAGTAGTACATTAAGTATTTTAAACATTATTGCAGTATAAACAAAATGATCAAATTGCTGACAACACACACTCAACTTCATTCCAGTGGTGCTGTGCTTCTCAAAATTAAAATCAGGTTTCGAGTAATCACGAACGCATACTGATGGAATAAAGATGTTGCTACTTGTCTTCAGGCACGTTTTTCTTTTTATCCTGTAGATGACAAACATGTTTGAAAGGATTTTGCTGTGCCATCATCAGAGACTCTGAAATATTATCTGCGGTTTCTGTGTCTGCTCTTGTTTAGTGCAATCATGCGAAATGAATAAGAAAATCAGATACAGTGGCACGTAATGTGAAAAGCTGTGTGGAGGCCAAAGGCTGCCGGTGGGGTTGTGATGATATTCATGTTGTTTGTCATCATTAATTTGGTATTAATCTACTGCTGCCTATGCTGTTTTAAGATATTTGAGACTAGATTGAGAATCCAGACTGTTTTTTGATCATCATTATGCTCCTTGAAAAACAAGTTAATTCATTCTAAACCAAACAACTGATTATGCAGCCTTCAAGTTCAAACGTTTAAAAACTGTCTGTGATGTATTTATTCTGTTTATATGTTGACTATGCATGCATAAACAAACCAAATGTGACTTACTGCACACTGCAATTTAAAAGAAATATAAAAAAAGTGAACCAAGAGTATGTTATCTACTTTTTCTTGTCTTGTCTTTTTCCTAAACCACAGTGAACATACATGTTATTTGCTGGAAAACCACTTATATTCTAAATTTAATTTGCAATAAATAATTGTTTTCATACAAAAACAAAACAAAACAACAAGTAATTATAGAAATCAGTGAGGGCTGTTTTTTTTTGAGTGAAACGCTCTTAGCTGGCCTTTGATTAGACGACACTTGTTTTTGAAGGACAAGCAGACGTGGGAACACAGCAGAAGAGGAGGCCACAGGCAGAGCGGGAGTTCAAGAGCTGAATTAATGAATTTGTAAAACAGCTGCCAGCTTAACATCCCTATTCTTGTGTGTTCCCTGTATTTTTCCCAAAGAACTGGTAACTGGAAATGCCTCTTAGAGAAGAAATGCCTCTTTAGCCGCAGGACGGTAAGAGGAAGACGAGGAGCATGGGCTGATTAGACTAAATGAATTTCCCTTGGCCCTGTTTCACTCTTCTCTCATTTTCTCTGTAAATTCCTCAGTGTCATTACCAATCATAGACAACAGTAATGTGGGTTTCAAACATGGTGATTGCTCTTCAAAACCCCACATCAGATCTTCCTGCGCCTCAGCTCTACCATCCAAACTCTCAAACAGTGTAATTCAGTCTGAAGGGAGCAACATACGTCTCAGAATTCACTGTGTTTAAGAACTGCGGTCAATTGTCTGATTGAATTGTCCTGTCTGAGCGAAGGACCTTCTTTGCGCCTCACAAAATCCTACTGGGGCCGAGTTATGCTCTTAAAGCTGTCAGTGGAGATGAAGCGCAAGAGCACTTACCAGCATCTTGACATTGCGTCACTTTGACAAATCAGACTGGCGCTCCTTGAGTGGTGATTGGGAATGGCGGGGCAGAAGTTCATGAATTCACAATGTGGGAGGTATAGAGCAGAAGAAGTGGATGGAGAACAATTTTTGAGGCACAAGACAAGGAGACAGCTGGTGTGTTTGTGTGTCTGCCTGAGGGCTCATAAATGTTTCATCTCTCTTGGCCCTGAGAGGAGAAACCCAGATAATGCAGTTGACATGAGAAGAGACACAGTGGAGGACAAAGTGACTCAGGAAAGTCACAGCGAGTGGCGAGAGAAAAAGGGAGGTTTGAGACAGAGGGAGTGGAAAACAATGTCCAGTGTGTTGTACAATGACCTGTGTCCACACACAGGAAGCTCCAGGATGAGCATTAACATGAGCAGTGCTGTCAGCATCAGAGTGGTGCACAGCATTAGGATTAAAACTCAGTGGTACTGCATGAACACGTCACTTCTAGAAGTGAACTACACTTTGTTACAAAATCATATAATGACCTTGTTGGGGGAAAAAAAGTAATTGCTTCCATTGTCTTGACCGACATTCTTAGCGTTTCAATTTTCAGAAGCCATGAGAAGATTCTCGTGAAAAAACTAGAAGGGAACTTGGAGAGTGAGTACCCCTGCCAAGGCGAACACAATATCTTGCATTGTTAAAGAAAGTGGATCTGCTCTCTTTATCGAATCCGTTCCAAAAGATACAGTGTTCTTCCCTGACACATATCCCAGCCTTCAGAAAAGTTTCATAAAACACTCAGGAGTACAAAGCTTCCCCAAGGTCCAACACTCTTCTCTAATTCAATCAAGCTGCAGCAAATTTCAGACACTCCTAATTTAAACATCCCTGTTTTTCTATCTAGATCCATAAATATAAGAATGTACAAACAGGAAACAATATGAAATATCAAAATATTATAAACATTAGAAAAATGATTGACATTGGTGAAAACATAAAAAGAACACAAAGGGGTTCTTCCTTGGCCTGTACCCCACCCCTCTGAAATGTTTCAATGAAATCAGATCAGTAGTTTTGCAGTAATCCTTCTAAAAGACAGACAAGCAAATAACAATGAAAACAATAGCACTCATTAGAGTGTAAACCTCCGCCAAGTCCCCATTAATTGACTCAAGTTGCAATAAATTCTGCACACTCATAGATATCAGGCTGTGTATGCCTGATATATTGGTAGATCCATGCACTATTTGCAGGGAAATTGGTGAAAACGTAAAAAATGGAACATTAAGGAAAGTTTTAAAAAAAGCCTTGAGACACACCAACATTTGTGGGTTCTTTCCTGACCCATACTGCGTCATTCCACTAAGTGGCAATCTGTCCAGTAGTTTTTGTGCAATGCAGCTAACTAACAGAAAAGCAAGATAGGCAAAAACATATCCTCCTCCGCGGAGATCAGCGTAAGCAGTTGTCCACTCTGTTTGAGCGGTAGTGACTATTTGCTGGAAGCAGCACGTAACACTGAAGACCCAATGTGTGTGAAGCTCCAATAAATAATGTACTGAACAAAAAGTCAGTGTTTCATTCTGGAACATGACCCCACTGACATTTTCTATCAATTATTTTCCATGCCTTTCACTGGACATTCAGCATTCGTTACCTTGAAAAACTCCCAAACTGCAATTGAAAGCCAGTCTATGTCAATGCCAGTAGCAATTACAGGAAATCGCACGCCTGACATTTTCCAAGATTCTTCTGAGCCAGCTGCCGAAATAAAAGCTTTTCAACAAAAGACATGTTGACATGATAGGAAAATCACTGAAACTGAAGCCATTATACATTTTTATTATTTACTCCTGTGCTCTTCCTATACAGTGAAAGTTAAATGTTGTCCTTATAAGATACAGTGTGTTTAGTTCTTATTCTACTTGTGCGACACACTACAGACAATGCGTGGCCTGTCTAAATTCTACAGAAGGTATGACTGCATAAAGAAAAAGCCTCAACTCTCCCTCGTCACTACATTATCATTACAGCTTTGCTACATTAAAACCCTAACCCTAACCCCCCACACTTTGCTAACACTTTATATATATATATATACTATACTAACACTATACATTGGCACATGCATATGCTGAATTGAGCTTTGTCTCAGTTCAGGGGCCACATCCCTCAGAGGCTGCATTTGAAGACAGACTGCATCACAGTGCCGCGACAAGGCTTCTTTAAGTGTGGCCAACAAATGTGTCCTTTCATTCCCGTGCAACAGAGGCTCAAACAGGTGGATCCTTCTCAGGCCAACCTCGCCCACTGTGGTGAAGCTAATGGCGTAGCAGAGCTCCAGTAAATGCAGCGGCTCAAACCATCTAATGATGCCATGGTAGGAGTGGGATAAGCTGAATAGGAAATCCTAGTCTCATTTTGTTTTGGCCTTTGTGGTGTACTGTGTGTGGCCCGGAATGGCCCTGTTGACTGTGACCTCAGCAGGAAGCCCTGAATTGGGACACAGCTATGGTGTGGTGATGAACATCGGCACGAGGGAGAACGGAGATGGAGGCTTATCCTTTATGCACTCATATCTTCTATGACAAACACAGAATAACAACAGATCTTTGACATTTCAAACCAAGGCCACACACTGAATGGGTGTATTGTTTCAGTCAAATGTTTTAGAAAAGGCAGAAGACTTGAAGAAGTTGAGCAGCTGCTGCCTCTGGGACAAGGACAGTACATTGGCCCAGTTTCTACACTGGCCCACATGTTTGGCCATAAGGTTTTTAATAGTTTTTTTCAAATGTTAATTTTTTAATACAAACTGCACAAAGAGACAGATGAGGCTCATGTCTGGTCCAAGCATCTGTGATGATGAACATTAAAAACCGGATACTTGTGTTCTGTTCCATTATTTTCCTCATTTGTTTTGACCCAAATAATTGGCTGGAAAAGATGATGGAGAAATGATTCGTTCCCTCAGTGAGCCAGCCGGAGGATGGAATTGGAAAGTTAACAAGCCAACAGTGATTCTTCTTAAATATTCTACCAGAGTTTATGTTTCTAATGCACGAAGCCATATAGGTACAATTACACACCCAGGACCATCTCTTCCCCACTTGGATTATTTTGCTCTTCAATAACTTTACATGCTGTAAGGGACGGGTCATAAAATGTAAGAAATCCCAACACAAACACAGCTGCAATCATTCTTTCCATCATCATACAAGTTGAGGAAACTAGACAAGAAATCCTCACCTCGTTCCAGGAGGAGGTGGGAGCTGGATGTTTTCGCCCTGTAACTAATGCCAACACCACAATTTGCGCAACAGTACACTGGAACTTTTGAGCCATTTCAGCATGACAACAGGTCAGCAAAGACATCTAGTCACTTGGTTTGTTCAGTATTTTCCTCCAGGATGAAAATAAATTAAAACATATATGAATTTCTGTAAATTATTGGTGGATTCCCATCGGTGAATTACTCACGTACCTTTCCTCTAGCATTACTGATTGGTGAAAATCTGATGTAGCGTGTTTTGATTAATGACCAAACACCAGATAATCCAATGATATTTTAGACAACACCCTATAACCAAGATGTTTAACATGATAATAAACCACATTATTCGTTTTACTTGATTTTTCTGTTGTCGGTCTGCTTCTTAAATCATTCATTCATCATCATTCAATGGGAATTTAAAAGCTAAGTAATAGGGCCAAGAGACAAATAAAAATAAAAGTCAAAATGTTCAATATAAAATCTAATATATAAGAATAAATCAAAACTACTCAGGTTAGCACACATGCCTCTACAAAATACGTCAAGTAGATTCCTTAGTGAAATTGTTCTTCAGAATCTGATTAAGATACAAGGAAATATTTTCTCTTTCAGCTCATAAACACAGTGTTGATCAGTATCAGGACTGAAAACAGCGTCTGTTCTGCAGGAGAAACAAGCTGGACATGAGCTGTCTGCATTCACGCAAACTGCAATCACTGCTGATGGACAAACACAAGGATATCGATTGTTACGGCAACACTCCAGGGATGTAACGCTCCGGCAGATCACACAGCCGTCAGTCACTCCTCTAACTGGGTTTGATGGACCAGAAGAGTTGATTTGATTCTCAACATATTAACTTTAATTCTGAAATGCCTAAAATAATCTTCTTCTGGTATAGTTTGACTCTATTCTCCATATTTTGACACTATTCTTGACATGTTAACTAAAAATACAATTTTACTCTTGTTTTTTTGTTAGGCCTAGCCCTAATATTTTTCCATACAAGGCAGGATTTTTCATTGTGTAAGAAAATTATGTAAAATGACAGAGATGCATTTAATGAACAGATTTTCAGAATTTCTCAAGAGAAAACATTTGTCAGCGATTCTTTGCAGTGCCACACACAAACTGTCCCTTTCTGCCTGAGTTAATTCAGAGGTAGAAGGAAAGAATGAAAGACACATGACAGAAGAGAGGAAAGAATTAATCGTGAGGAAAAGACAGAACAGGAGAGAGATGGACAGAGAGGCAAGGAGGAAGGGAGAAAAAATATGAATCCATCCAGAACAAGAAGAAGAGAGGAAGAGGGAATGTGGCTTGAAAATAAGAGATGATGAGAGAAATTAGATAATGGAGGAAAAGTGGGGAAAGGACCATAATAAATGGAAGAAAGGAGTGGAGGTGGACAAAGGATGAGACAAGAGGGGATAATACAAGAAAGTAGAAGAAAAGAAAGAAAGCAACAAGGAGACGATGACAGAGGGAAGGAAAAAAGGAAAAGAGAGAGAGAGACAGGTAAAAGGTACCTGCACACACTCTCACACACACACACACACACACACACACACACACACACAGTCCCCTTAAGGACTTTTATGTGCCCCAACTCTTCATTTAGACTGATTAGAGTCTGACCTTAGCAGTGAACTCTCTCTCTCTCTCTCTCTCACACACACACACACACACACACACAGGAGGACTCCTGCCTGTCCTGATTAAGCGGTGACCCTGCCACTGACCACTGGACACTAAACACTCCCAGACCAGGATAAAACACAGCTGACGTGCAGGAGAGGCCACATGGGGACATCCTCGAAGCTGAAAGAACAAAAAGGAACAAACCTAAGCTGCATGAGGAAATCATTATATTTCAACTCACTGGAGCAGGAGGCAGGATTCAGAGGGGTTCTACTACGATGACATTTTGACCTTTAATACTCAAGGTTTTCAGTGGTTTCATCTCCAGAACAGCTTCTATGTTACAAAATAGTTTCCTTTGAATTTAAATTACTACTTCATAACACACTTTTATGTTGCTCTTATGTTACTCTCTTTAATGCATGTTTGGACTTTTGCTCTGTTAGATCTCACCATATATTTATATATTTTTTTAAAAAGTCAATAAAATACAAACCATATAATATGTGATTTTGTTCTATTTTTCCACTGTGTATTTTTTCTGGAAGAGCCTGAATGTGAGTGAGGTCATTTTCATACATATGTTGCCACCGCAGAAAAAGTCCCTGTGTGTTTATTTACAGCTCCTCGTCATCTGAAATGAAATGTTCCTATGGAGCAGGAAAGGAACAGCTTTCTATAAACAAGTGGACAAGCTTTAAAATGCAGAGTGAAGAGACATCAAACAGAATTGCTGTGTTATAGGCTACTATAAGTGTATGATTACATATTTTATCCTCACTTGTTGATGCCCTATATTGTACTCCACCATTAATATTCTTAGAGCATAACATACTATTAGCAGTATTTAAAAAGTCTCACATATATATAACCCACAAAACATAACCTGGGATAGGTACAGAGGCAAGTATGCCCAGGATATGTGTTCAGACTAAACTCTAACTGCCAGATAATAATAAATAAACAAATAACTAAATAGAATCAAATTAAATCTAAATTTGTGCCAGGTACTATTCTTACATTGTAGTTTTCATTGTGCAATTAAAAGTATGATATGCAAATATAAAGGTTAAAAAGTGCATTGCAGCTCAAAAGGATGATCCTATTCATGTATTCCCAGGTATGTTTATTTATTTAGTTGTGTGTTTGGTTTGTTTATTTGTTTGTTGGTTAGTAGGCTTGTTTGTTTGTTTGTTTGTCCATCCATTTCTTAGCTTGGTTGGTTGATTTGTCAGCTGGGATAAACAAAAACATATGTACAGTTTTCGATGGAACTTGGTTGAAGGATGAGACATCGGCCAAGACAGACATGTTATCATGACTCTGGATGATAATAATAATTCATTGATCTTGATGTAAAAAATCAGCCATGTTTTTATGACTGATATCTGAGTGTCTGTAACTTCTTGCATGTACATGTATCCAGCAGTTTTGAATGTGCTTTCTTTAGGGGACTTCAGGGCTTTGGTGGAGGTATGCGCTCTACTGAGTGCTAAAACAGAACGACATGTTGACCTCCACTCCCTCTTATTCTCAGAGATAGTTTCTTTTTTAATTTGTGATTTACTGCTGGTTTTTCCCAGAAACCACCTGGGTTGTGTCCTGTGGTGGGAGAAACAAAGCTGAGTCAAGACAGAGGAGAATCTTCTTCACTGATTTACAGCAAAAACACCTACACACGAACATAAACTCTCTAATGTACAATATATTTCAGGAATGACGTGTCCCTACCATGTACCTTATTTCTTCAGTTTTCATTCTTAGTCTCACCTTTTTTAGCTGATGCCACACAAAGTCAAGACTGACAAAAATATTCTCACATGTTATGCATGTGTTATTCTCCCTATGCAGAGACTTGGCTCTTGTAATGGACGAAATGCAAGGAGACATGCACAACCAGATAGCTCAATCCTGGGTTAAATCCCAACTGAGCAGCCTCTCCTGTCTTCACCCTCCTCCCCCCATCTAAATCATCCACCGCTCTTCTCTCCCCTGCAGCGAGCTCTCAGTTAGTTTCCAGTCGAATGCATGAAAACAGCGTGAGAGGAGGAAAACAACCAGTGACAACCTCATCAACTTTATCACGACAAGACATAAGTCGCCAATTTCCTTTATTTTCAATTTATTTTTAAATGGAAACATTGTTCCTTATACACCAAACTACTCCCTCAGAGGCCTTTATCGTCCACTTTGTATCAAAGAAAGTAATCCAAAAAAAGCTTTATCTTTAAGCCTTATATCTAATTAATATGTACCTTTACGTTGGTTGCCAATAAACCAAACAAAGAAGAAGATGATTTAGCTTATTCAAACATGTTGTCTTTTCTCATCTTAAAACAAATTGTCTATGTTTTCAAAAATTATGTAACTGTACAATGATTTCCACAATGTATTTAATCTCCTACATTCTTTATTTCTTTATAGATTGATCCTGTTTTGATTTGAATTGGTTGTAACTTTTGCCTTGTGTCAGTGATGGCTTGTATGAATACAACACACAAAATCTTCAATAAGTTGTATATCAGTATAGAGCACTTTGGGCATATATTAGTATAACAGAGACAGAAAAGGAAGAATATATGCCATAAATACTGTCTACATTTTCAACACATGCAGCTCATGTTGGCTACTCCGCTTTTTTTCAACTTCTGCACAGTCTCCTCCTCCCAGTGGCTCTCTGCGGCCTCTCACCACTGTTTACCGTCTCCTGAAGCAGAGAAGACCTGAACAATAATCAGTAAATTAAAACAAACAGCCCGGTCGTGTGTCTGCTCGGTGAGGACAAAGTGATGATTGTTGTGTGGTTCCTACAACACGCCAAGGTCAAGACCCTGCACTAGAGATCACAATCCCTTAATGTGGCTGATCAGTTTGACGGTGTCATTAGCACGCACGCACACACACACACGCACACACACACACACACACACACACACACACACACACACACACACACACACACACACACACACACACACACACACACACACACACACACACACACACACACACACACACAGACCATGGTCTACAACCTCTTGACCCAAAGATCACGGTGCCAGATGTTTATTTGTTGATTCCCTCTATCCTTGAAGACATCCATCATCACTGTCAGAGTGGAGCAGCAGAGTGTGTGTTTGTGTGTGGGGGCGTGACTGAAGCATTACGGGTGCTGAGTGAAATGCTGTGTGTCAACATTTAGCTCAAATAAAACTGACAGGGGTGGCCGTGGAGGATATTTCTAGAAGGTCAGGTCTGATAGCATTGTGTTTAATTTTAGGTTCAGGTTAGGGTATGTACGTGATGATTAAGGTTAGAGGGTGAGATAATGTGTTATGTCAATAAAGGTCCTCACTTGATGAGAAGTATGGATAGAGGGGGGTCAATACACACACGTCATACTGTCATTTAGCCTCACCTTTACTGCTGCCCTGCAGACAACGTACACACACACACATAAACAGTCTACACACTGCCAAAAGACTAAACAAACTTTCGTTACACAATTTAACACTCCCTAAAGATTCCTATAAAACATTGAAAAATGAGCTGAAACACGGGAAAAAAATCCAGATTTTAGGCACTCAGATATTTTTGACTGTATTGTCCTCATCAGCATGATACAGGACTCTGGTTTTAGCTCTTTTGTCAACAGGCAGGTCACGTGACTCCTCCATGATTAAAGTCTGGAATTAAACTAAAAGGGTGCTTGGAGACACCCTACGCCAATTAAGGCTAACGCTCTATCTTGCTACGATAAAGAATGAGAAATATATTCCTGGATCAACCCATTTATCCAGATCTGCCCCATAAAGTTCTTTCTTGGTTCATGCCTCCCCCTCCAGAAATGGATCTTGGTTCGGTAGTTTGAGTAATCCAAAGTACAGACAAACAAACAAATGGTGACGAAAACACAACCTCCATAGCGGAGCATACAAATTAAAACCATTCAAAAGATAATTTTACCAGTTAAAAACAGAATGTGTCAATCATACTTTCTCTAGTTTAATATACAAACAGTAATCAGCTAAAAAGTTGAAGCAGAGTGAAAATCTTTCCAAATCTTAATGTGGCTGTTTTAATCTTTGAAGTTGGGTTTAACAATTAGAACATCAGAGCAGAATTATGAATTACTTTGTTATTAAATGATATTTGACTTTGATATTTTCAGTAGTGTGCTACCAGCAGCAGCTCTCTCTGTTGTTAATGGCCAGTGAAGTCACCTGCTGTTCTTTAGTGTGTTTCCTGCAGCCTCACATTTCCAAAACCAACAACTAAAGTGGATTGACTGAAATAATATTTTTCTGGGTTGCATATCACATTTTTCAATCCTTAACTTGCAACTGATGAACACACACTCCAGACACAACACACAGCCCGAGGTTCCCGGCCAACTAAATCAAACTTACAGGGCATATTGACAGAGAAAAGCATACAGTTACATCAAACCTTTCACTTCCAATTAAAAAAAACAACTGTGAGTCAAATTTGTAACATTTCATTTCTTATATATTATTTTGCTTGGAGATGATAAACACCAGTCCTGCTGCTGTTCCTGCTGCGGTCTGACCCCAGGCTTTAAAGGTGGGCTGCTTAATGTACCATAACCCTCACAGCATAATGGTTTTCAAACCTCTGAAACAAGGAAAAACACAGAGCCACCTTAAAATTTATGAGATATTAAATTTCTTTCCATTACATCCCAGTCAATCCATCACCTTTGAGACTTATAAAAATAATCTCCAGGCCTTTGAAACAACTTAACGGGTGTTTAAGGCACGGGGAAGAGGTGTGTGTGTGTATGCGTGTGTGTCGTTGTGCTGATAGATGTAATGAGACATGATATAAGCTTTATATATTCCATATCCTCCACTCTGAAATTCCTTCACATGATTGGATATATTTAAATCATGCTCAGCCATATTTAACAAACAGAGTCACTTTTCATATAAAGATGAAAATGTAACATTCCACTGTAGGATGTTGAAAGAGTTAGGTGTTACCTATTCAGACAGAGAAGAAAGTGAGTATTAGTGCGAAAGTATCCTCCGCCATAAAACTACTCATTCACAACGTTACCCAAGATAAAAATAATAATGAATAATAGCAGTTTGGTAAATTCAATCAGATAATGCTGATAATAATTCTGGTCTGTTCACACCAAATAAAGCATTGGATTGTTTAGGTGAAGTCATTCTGCATCATCTGCACATCATCAGGTTCCATGAGGGAAAAACAAAATTCTGCACTTTGAATTCTCCTAATGTGTATATTTATGGTGGCTGGTGTCACAAAGAGCTCATGAAGAAATAACAGATTATGAGATTATTATTGTAGACTGCAAATCAATCTCAGTTAATTATAATGTCATACATGTGGACATAGGACAAAAAAGAGACGTCATGGACAGTAACATTCAACATTCTGGTTGAAGGCGACAGAGAACCACTTTTCAACAAGTCTTGGTCCCGCTCTTTGATTCGCACCAGGGTCCAAGCAAAGATTTTCTGTCCCGCCCAAATAATCCATACTAACCAGAAAACACACCAAAGCTCATCTGCCACTCAAGAATAGAACTGTTTGTATGAGTGTTTCGTGAAGGTCCAATATGATTCATAACAGATAGCTGCGGAAAAAAAAGATGCAAAAAGTAGAGACATTACAATTTAACAACATATAATTTAACAACCATAACTCTGTATAACTTCTATCTTACTCCCTCTGACACTTTGTAACTTCTGATCTCACCAACTGATTTGCAGGATGTTTCTTTGGTACAAGATAAAAGAAAGAGCATTACATAGTAGTAAAAGTAGAAAGACATGCTCCGCAGAAGCAGAGTGGTTACTGACGGTGATCTAATGAAGAAATTAAATTACACCTCTTCATGTTTCACTTTCCCACCATCCTGTGACTCTCTTTCTCAGTTCCTCTAAGCACTTATATAAAAAGTTGTTCTGCTTTACTGGAGCTCAGTCGAGCGCCTCAGTCTTTCCTTCCCCCTTAAAAGCCAACACTGCCTTTCCTTGTCGTCAGAGCGAGCCAGCGGGTGCTACAGAGCATGCCCAGCAGAGCCAGATCACAGCTCCCAATGGTTTGTGCCATGCAGATCACAGTTACACTACAAAGCAGAAGAGAGAACAGTCTCTACAGTCCAGCTCATTGTAGCTTAACCCAAAGTTGTCACTTCTAAGGTTGGAGCCAAGTTTGGACCTTTTACTGAGGCATTTTGGCACTGATCACTTGTCAAAGGGATTTACAGTGTTGCCAACTGTACAGGAACAACCAGCGGTCACAGTCACAGTGCCCTAATCAAATGTTAATGCTTATATTGTTTTAATTCACAGACAAGTAGAAGGACCCTCAGAGAGAACATACCACCAACAAGGCTCACGCCCCTTCCTCTCCATGTTGAAGAAAAACAATTCCTGGATCCACCCGTTTAACCGGATCTGCTTTAATGGGTTCCTCCTTGGGTAATGCCCATAGTCTGCATATAACACAATATGTAGTTAGTCAGTTTACATAAAAATCTATGAGAGAATGACCCTACTCCCACTTCATTTATAAAATCTGTAGAGATTTTTGTAAGGAATAATGTCTCAATCGCTAGCGTCAAGTCCGCTTCAATACAACATGATGTTCAATTTTTAAATTATGATCCCATTTAGCCTAAAATAGAAGATAAAGCACCATGACATTGGGGAGTGGATACCGTGTGATTGACAACTACTATCGTCCAATGGGTGCAGGTCAAAGGAGTAGGTGGGCGTGCAGTATCCTTGATCTCTCAGTCAAGTTCAACTCGCGCCTCCAAATATGATTACTAAATCCAAGTTGGAAGTGGGCAAATCGCCAAACTTGAGGCTTCAAAACAGCCGATGGTTGACATTATGGTGGGTTGGCACTTGGTTGCACCCCACCCCTCCACAAAAGTTCATGGAAATAGGTTGAGTAGTTTTTGGGTGATCCTGCTGAGACAGACACACAAACTAACAATGAAAAAATATCGCCATTGACAGAGGTAACAAAATGTTTAATAATGTAAAAATGATCTTCATGAAGAAGAGCGGTCGCAGAAATATGGGGAAGCCTGGCACAAGTTTAGCCCCAGCTGGTCAGATTTTCCACAGAAAACTGTATTTGACAGATTTCTGGCTAAAAAGAAGCAGCATGTTTTACTTTGATCGCAGCACTGTGTCCGTGCTCTGAC
Organism: Hippoglossus stenolepis; assembly: GCF_022539355.2. Classification (NCBI taxonomy): domain Eukaryota; kingdom Metazoa; phylum Chordata; class Actinopteri; order Pleuronectiformes; family Pleuronectidae; genus Hippoglossus; species Hippoglossus stenolepis. The sequence goes on along the minus strand of NC_061488.1, from coordinate 17,890,136 downwards.
TTGACACTCGTGGTTTAGAGAAGCCCAAGTTCAACATGGGCCAAAGTGAACATTTATTTTTGGTTTACCTTCAAAGAGTCAGTAAAACTCCTGCAACTTGTAACTCATAATTGCTCTTTTCCTGGAAACACCCTGACCCAACACGGACCCAGTCACCCATGACTCACCGACACTACCCACGACTAAAGGTTAATTTATGCCTTTAAGTACAAAAAGATTAAAAAGATTCGCCCATTGGCATAGTTGTTAGGCAATACATCCACAAGTGGGCAGCGCAAAGTCGAGCGGTTTTAACAACAGTAAATGTAGCAACAGTGGAGGAGCTTGTGATAATGTACCTGTCAATGCTCATTAATGTAACACTAAAAGGAAAGACGCGAAATCGGTCGCATTGTGACAGGCGGAAGTCAAACTTACCAATAACTTACTATTTGAAATATTTGCTACACTGCCCCCACGATTTCTGATGGTACTCATCCGTTTCACCTGTTTCGTCCATCTGTATTGAGACGTGCCAGAATGTAAATCATTTACAGTTTAACCTTGCTTTCATGGCTTCAGGAGGCTGGCAGCTGCTCCCCCCGTCGCCAAGACATGTCAAACACAAACTGCGAGCCAAGACAATTACATGTACAGTGAGCCAGCAGGTGAGAGTGTGAGCCAGAAAGAGTGTCAGCGAGAAACAGAAGAGAAGCAGTGACACTGGAGAAATAAACTGAAACCAGTCAGCCATGCTCTCAGCGACTGTCAGTGAACCACGACATACTCAAAGTTGTCTCAATGTTTTTGTGCAGCAACTTCCACGATGAGTACATTTTCCATGTAGGCTTCGATTCTTCCCTTGAAATAATCTGTGAACATGAGGCGAGGAAAGGCAGTTTTATTTATAAAACACTTTTTATACACAGAGGTAGAGTCAAGGTGAGACAAACTCAAGAGATTTGATTTAAAAATCAACATTTTATTTTATGCAAAATAAAAAGTAAAAAGATGAAAAGAGGTAAACGTTATTAAACAGGATACATCTGTATAAACATTCAAAACGAAGTAAAAGGAGAAAAATAATACAAGGGAAATTGATAGAAATAGGTATAATAATAAAATGAATTAAATACAATGACGTATGACCTTCGATTTTGTAAGATAGTTTACTTAAAGGCACTTGCAATGGAGATTAGTCTTTGTCCAATTGCTGTCCAAATGTTTGCAGTAGTAAACATTTTAAATAAAATCTCACCTGTGACGTCTTCTTCAGAAAAGAAAAAGAACGGTAATAGTTTAACAGGAATTAGGATAATGTGTTCTTAGGAGTTATGATGTTACACCACAGGCTGACAAATTGTGTAATTAATGTATAACATGTTGGCTTTTACAAATGTTACATGTTTAACTTTTAGCTCGTTTCCTGCTCTTTCTCCTTTCGTCGGACACTCTGTCAATCACTCTGTAATTTGCTCTTTTTGGGGCCCAAAGTTTATCTTCTTATCTACTGTTGTCTCTTGTTAGTTTTCCAAAGCTATCTCTTTTTTCTTTTTTTGTCACCGCCAGCCTCTCTCTGACCCCATTCATCTCCCGCTACCCTCCTTTCATCACCAGCTATAGCTCTCTGTCACTGGTGTCGTCAGTATTTCCTTCCTTCCTCTGTCTGTTCCTCTTTTCCTCCCCACTCCCTTTCATCTCCGCACTATCGTCTTTTTTTTCTACTCTTATTAGTGCGTCTCAATTCCTCGGCTCTGTATAATATCCACCAGCTCCGTCTTGGCACACACACACACGTATGCGGAAGCACTCCTGTCTGCTCCTTTCTAACATCACACACATTAAGAGCATTAAAGGATCATATAAATCTGCACTTGACCACATCACAGCCTCTATAAAATCCAGCATGAATACATTATTTCCCTGCTGCTAAACAGCTTGACTTGCAGACACAGGGATTAATTAAAGAAAGGTGAAAGTTTATGACTGCACTGTATACAGTATATGTCTTTTTGCTGATTTAGTCTTTTCTGTGAGTTTGGATTGGAGCCCATTTGGTTATTCTTATAAATTTGTCCCTTTTCCCTTTTCGCAGTTGCTTTCCAGCATTGTCCTTTTTACTTTTCCTGTGTCATTTTAAAGTGTCAAATGCATGAAATACATGGATACATCAATAACTGATCAGGAGTGTAGTTGGTAATTGTGTAGACTGCTTTTAATAATAAACCTCTCCTACTTTTGTTGACATTTTTGTCATGTTCACTTTTTATCGCTAATCTTTTTCTGTGATCTCTGTGCTCCACATGTTACCAATCTATTTGAACATACAGATATATTACACCAGTGTGTGTGTGTGTGTGTGTGTGTTCGTTCGCACATCCCCACTCTGAAATTGAGATGGTAAAAGAAATACTCTCCCATCATGTGAGCCCAAACCCTCAGTGATTTACAATCTATGTCCCGTACAATTACCTTTACCACATCAGGGCTTCACTTTCTTTTTCTCTCTCTCACTTTCACACACAAACACACACATGTTTCTCAAGCTTTACTGCACCTCTCACTGCACCTGAGAGACCCGGGTCACAAGGTTTATGGCTGGAGGTAAAGAGAGAGCGGTTCAAGAAACTGCAGAGCTGAAGAACATTGAAATAGGTGAATGGAGATAAAACAGAGAATGGTGGTAAAAACTGAAAAGTGAGAGTGGAAAAGGAGGGAGGGAGGGAGGGAGGGAGGTCTTTTTCAATGACAACTCATAAGGAAATTTGACAGTTTGAGTAAAACGGAGAGAATATTATAATATTGAAAAAGAGTAGAAGGCAGGAATTACAAAGAAAGTGTTGGAGGTGACGTGTATACAACCATTTCCAAGACACACTGAAACTATTAATATTTCTTTTAGTGGCAACACCACTGTTGAGGCAAACAGACTGTTCACTCTCATTCTCCTCTCAAACTCTTTATTTAGCTGAATAGTTGCTACTTCCCCACTTGAATTAGAAAGGGGTGTCAGACTTTTGGACCCAAACTTGAGGTAAAACTTTCATCTCCATATCTCAGAGCAAACTCCATATCTCATATATCTCTGAACTCCATATCTCAGAGCAGACCGCTTCAGATACTGTGTAGACCTGGTAACTCTGGGATAATTACTCACTACTGAAACACTGTTACTGGTTCAGGTGGTTTAAAGATAAGATTCAAAAGCGCCAAGAGCCACTTAACCATTTATTGAGGTTGTAATAGGTAAACGATGGAGGAATGGATGGATGGTTGATTTTTCTAGACAATAAACAACATGACTTAATTCATTGACAATGCGTGCCATTACTAAACAAAAGAATAATAAAAGGATAACAAAATGAATAACATATGCCTAAATGCTGTGCATCCACTAAATCAACAGAGCATCATCTGGAGGTTATATCAGGAAAACACATTTCTCTCAGATCACGACCAAACGTTAGGGATTATTAGGAACTAGTAAACGTCAAAAACATTAAGTGAGTTAGAGGTTTGGATAGAAATAACTTCTCGAACAATTGGCACAGTAAACTGAATCAAACTTACTGGTGCAGGGCCGCATGTTCTCAAACAAAGGGATTTGTCCGGATACACCCAGACCTTATACAACCTCCCCTTCAAAACTCCATGCAAAGACCTGCACTGGCAGGTGAATCACTCCTCCACGCTATAAACTATGACAATCATCATAGTGATGATTTGCCATTTCCGTAAGGAATCAATAATTGAAGGACTGATAAAAGATACAGGCACAGCAGCACGCTGGTGCACTGTTAAGCGCTGTCATCTCACAGCAAGCAGGCTCCTTGTTTGAATCCCAGCTTGGTTGGGGCAGAGATTGCACGTTCTTCACGTGTCTGTGTGGGTTTTCTCTGGGTACGCTGGCCTCCTCCCACAGTCCAAACACTTGCAGATTGGGATTAGGTTATTTGGAGACTCTAAATTAACCATATGTGTAAATGTGAGTGTGAATAGTTGTTTGTCTCTGTATGTTGGACCTGTGATACTCTGCCGACCTGTCCGGGGTGTTCCCCGCCTCTTCCCGAATGAGATTGGCTCCAACCCCCTCTGACCCTCATACTATAAGCGATATAGGTTCAGGTTCACACTGCACATTCCACTCTAATAATGAGCTTAAAATGGTTCATAGCTATAATGTAAATTATGTAAAAACATAACATGAAAAAAACAAGCAGAACAGATTTTGAGAAAATCTGTAGTAATCATTCTTTTGATGGTTTTGATGCAGAGCAGCTTTTATCTTTTAATTGGTTTTAAACCTCCATAAACACACATCAATGTGTTTTAATGGCTGTTTTTAACCAAACAAACTCCACGGTTGTATTTAATGACGATGGTTTTACTTATCTAAACATGGTCGTGTAATTTAATGAGCAGCCACATAAGCACTAAATGTGTTTTTAATGGCACCTTTTAACCGTCTGTATATGGGTTTGTTTTCTTTGCGGTTCTGACACTTCTTCTGGTACTGCCATCCCTGATGAAGCACAGACCGTCCCTTTAATCCCACACAGCCCCCCTGCCTCACCTTGAAGTCTGGCTTTTTTAGTATGGCAAACATAACTCACGCCCTCCGACTCGTAATGTGTTCTTCTTGTGAATTAAGCCTCTTTAATACTCTTTAGAAGGTCACATAATGAAGTAACGCTGAAGTTGACTGGCTCAGTTTATGTCTGCATGCACTCACACTAACACACACATGAAATATATGCAGACAAGCCCCTCTCCATGTGCAAAAGCATCGCGCCCTGCAGGCAACCACGTCTGCTCCAAATTATATGTTTATATGCAACTCTTCTGCCTCAGTGATTTAGGTGAGATGAAGTGGGAGATGCGTGTGAAAGGCCTCGACTCAAGTGGTTTCCGTCCTATCTCACACTGAAACCATCAATGTGTTTGCGATTTACTTTTCATGTTTTCACTTTACTATTTTGCTGACAATTTTTGGACTGTCATTGGTCTCCATCATTTCTGTAAGACATTCAAATCCATTGGAGGACATTGGAAGCTGTATGATCATGTGGTCAGCATGATAGTTCAAAATATCAACTATTGTATTGCAATTCATTAGAGTAATGCTGTTTAAGTGCAGATAGCTGAGTGGCTTGCAGAATTGTTAGCTGCATAGATTATATTTAAAGACGGACAACATCTCGATCACCACCTGGTGGCTGGCTGCAGTATAAGTCACAAATCCTGCCTCCTCCATCTTAGTGGGTGGGACATGGACAGAACAAAAAAGTGCATGTCAAATAATTTCTCAGATGTTTGATGTCATTTGAGGTAGTTGTTATCCCTCTGTCGAATGATCAAGTGTTCATTCGTCCACTTAGTCTGTTTTTAAATAGTTATTTGATTGGTCAAGCGAGTGTATCAACGGCTCAATCCCTCTATCGCTACTGCGAAGACGCCAAATGCCCAAATGTGCAAGATGGCACTGGGATTCACTTGTGGATAGCGTGAGGAAGATGAGACATGTCATCCATCTTTACATACAGTCTAAGGCTGCGATGACAAGTGTATGCAATTTGTAGCCAACAGGCAAAAGTAGGATTGAAGGACCACACAACTCTAAAGCTCTATGTCACTGTTACTCATTGTGCGACTTGAAAGCTGCATGCGTCTCACCAGGCTTATGGTGGCTCAAATGGCGCCTTTAACGATATGATACTACAGTATAGATGTCGCCTTTGACAATGCTCTACAGTGGTGATTGTTCTGTTGGATGGGTGTGGACTGTTTCTCCATTTTGAAACCACCGGTACAAAAAGTGAGCACATACATGCGAGTCATCATTTTCAACCATATGAAACCATATGATCAAAATGCACATCTTGAACGCCTCACAATAAACAAACAACAAATATGACATGAAGTAGGTCAAGGGAATGCCTGTGTTCACTTATCCCAGTATTAAGGTAGCCCTGCTTTTGATTAGGATTGTGGGATGATAATCAGGCTTAAAGGTTAGCACGGCTTTTGATGTTTTATAGATTCGTCCTGACAGTGCATCCTGCATGGTAAAAATATCAAGAATCACGGCTCTCTGTGAGAATTAGTGGAAAAAACATCAGAATTCTAACTGCAGTGTGTTGCACTTCCAATGACCTTCACAGTAGATTTAGACAAATAAAATGCATCAGTTGCTATTCTACAGTACAATTCTGTTCCAGTGTATTATGTGCACAGATACTGGGCCTGTCTCCAGTGAGCTTGTTCAGTATTTAAGACAGAACGCGCAGCAGGGCTCACTGAAGATAAACAGATGCAGCTCTGTACAGCTGTTCAACTGGCTCCAGCTCTGTGTTGGATGCAAAAAGAAAAGTAATGCGGGACACTGAGCAAACAGCAGCAGTGTCAGAGGTCAGCAGCCTGTGGGCTTGAACAGCGTATAATTATTTTACACGTTAACAAAGGTTCATCTTTTGCAATGGATCAGTTTTATAAACTCAAAATTGTAGTGATTTTAATCCGAGTCCATCTTAGCTCCTACATAAAACACGTTTGGTGATTTGCATACAGTATCTCTGAATGTAGTAAAGGAATAGTGGGCACATATGTTTGTATTTTGTATTTTTTAAGGGAACATAAATTTCACCTTCTGTTCACACACACACACACACAGACACACACTAAATCAATTTCAACTGATGTGCACACACCCCGCATTCTAGTACCTCTTAGTGAGGACACTCAGTGGCATAATGCTCCCCTGCCCCTGACCCTCATCTCAATCACAACTAGATGCCCAACCCTAAACTAAGCCTAATCTTAACCTTAACCCTAAACGCAAACCCTACAAATATATAAGTACAATTAAGGACACACACACACACACACACACACACACACACACACACACACACACACACACACACACACACACACACACACACACACACGCACACACACACACACACACACACACACACCTCTTCAGCCCCCAGGCTAATTTCCTATTTCCACATTTCCTAGTCCTAATCCTTGGTTTTACTCTGGAATGACTCCGGAGGCTAAACCATACACATACAATCAAACTGCTAAAGACACAAACACACAAAGACATCCAACCTTCCCACCAGCAGTTCATTTCTACATACTTTCGATTGGACTGTGTTCTACGAAAATAGACAACAACATTTTCACTATTAATATAATAGAATGAAATACAGTACGGGACTTTTTCTGCCATCATGAATACTGCACACATGCTGGGTGCCAGTTTCCATGATTATCTCTAAATGGATTTCAACATGCCTTAATCCGAACTTGTTTGGATATAAACCAGACTGGCTGCTCTTGGTTTTGAATGGGCAACTTCTCCAACAGTGCCACAGAAACCAGCGTGACGTGAGCCATGTGAGCCAAGTCTTTGATCGGGGGCATGAGGAGGCTAAACTTAGCTTTTGTGCATTAGTGTATTGTTTTGAAATTTGAATTTTTTAAATCTTCTTAGTAGTAAATCTAACAGTGGGTATGTGCAGGGAAAAAATCCTGGTTTTGCCCACTGATCTGGATCTGCACCTAAATTGAATGGGTTCTTCCCTGACCCTGCATCCTTCCAGACGAAAACCTAACCTCCTTATCCGAGGTAATGAAAGCTGCAGAGTACTTCGCTGACAGGTTATATCTGTCAATCCAGATAGTTTGGGTGAGATGTTAAAACATGGCATTTTTATGCTCTTTTTACCTTTTCCTGCACAGAAATAAAATGCTTTGAGCAGCAGAATGGTGAGCGGCTCATCGGGGTGACATTGTCCATGCTGCACATTTGACAGTAAAAATTTAATTCCACCATCTATAAAACTCATCCTAACCACTCAAATAAACTTCAAAGAGCAAACTGCTGTCTGCTCCTAAGCAAAGAGACTGGATAAAGAATCTTACGCTTATTCAGTATATATATACACACACACATTAACACATTAACACACTCACACACGGTGCTGATATTTCACTTCCTGATGTGATAAGTCTAATTCACAAAGCAGTGGAGCAGGCAGAAGGGCAGCTTGGTTTGCACAGTAGGAGGTCTGAGACACACACACACACACACACACACACACAGACACACTCTTCATACAATTCATTCCACAAGCTCAGTCCAGTGATGGGCTCTGCAGACTCCCTGGGGACTCAACAGATTAGCCTTGGCCAAAGCCACTAATCCTCTCACATACCCACACACACACACACACACACACACACACACACACACACACACACACACAGAAACACAATTGATTGCTGTTTCACTCTCTCACTTCTACGTATCTTACTCAATGTTAAGAGAGTATTTTTTGTTGCCGAATTAAATTCCACTTACACTTGGGGATAATTCTAAATCTCTCTGACACAAAATCTATATGAAGTCTGAAATTAAAACGTTTAACCAAATCTCTTATTAAATATTTTCACACAGGATATAATGTTGAAAGGGGCAGATAATGGTATTATGTCTAATTATTTACCGTGCTCAGACAATGTTGACAATAAATTATTTCTTGCATTTGTTTGCCTACATTCTCTCATTCATGTGAGATTGTTTTATGGACACAAACTGGAACAAGTAGAACTTTGGACATAATGCAAGAACATTTAGGTTTTGCCCTTAACAATGGCTCCAGGTCAGATTCGCCCCTATTTCATCTTTGCATTGAGTTGCGTCAGACTGATGATTCACGACCGTCGTGGGAGTCATATTCATAAGCCACCGAAAATAACGTATCTGTCATCCAATGTCCTGCCAAGTTTATTCAAAAGTTGAATTTAATTTAGATTAAAAAGAGAGACGTACAAACTGAGCTGCATTCAGTGTTTCGTATACAGTGTATGTATATATATCTGCTTAAAAATGTTTGTCATTATTATCCTATATTAAAAAATCTAGTATGAACTATTATTAACTATAATTGTTGTATGCTATTTAGGTCCTTTATTTATCCGAGTAATGAAACATTAACCTGCAGTGTGTTGTAACAGTTTCACCAAATATAATAGATACGTGCAAAGCTCTACATTTCTAATTGTCACAAGAAATATTACTATCTATATATATTACTAAAAATGAATGTGCTGTGTAACAGAGCCACAGTAGCACTTCACTCAGGTAGTTGGCTTAACAACACATAATCACTCCCTGGCTACAACTTTACCACAAGTATCTGATGGTTTCACAGCAGCTAAGCTAACTAAGACGAGGTCACAAGGTCAAAGGTTAAAACCACACTAGCTCCTACTGGGAGATTCAGTTCCTTAAGGTGTTTGTGTGTGTGTGTGTGTGTGTGTGTGTGTGTGTGTGTGTGTGTGTGTGTGTGTGTGTGTGTGTGTGTGTGTGTGTGTGTGTGTGCGTGTGTTTATATGCTTTGTTTAGCCACTTCAACACACTCTCCTCCTGCTGACCACCAGTTCAATATCCTGGTTATGTTGGCTCAGAGATGTTTGCTTCTTTTCTTCTCCCTCTTTTTTTCTTATTTACTTTGTCATTCTTTCACTCGTCTCTCATTACTTACAATGTATCTCTCATTATTCCTTTTTTCCCAATTTTTACCTGTGTGTGTGTGTGTGTGTGTGTGTGTGTGTGTGTGTGTGTGTGTGTGTGTGTGTGTGTGTGTGGTGTGTGTGTGTGCGTGCGTGCGTGCGTGTGTGTTAGAGAGAGAGAGAGTTTCATTATCATCATCCAGTCTATCGCTAGTTCTTTCACTTTTCCTCCCTCTACTACAGGCCTTTTAATTCTTCCACTAATACATTCAATCCATCATCGAGACCTGCTCTTAGAGACCCCGATGCCTGTTGTGGGGGAAAGTCCAGTAGCAAACTAAAAGCAGATTACACTTCCTTCTGAAAACAGGGAGATGAAGAGAAAGAACGAACAAGAGCCCGTCCACTTTTAAAGGATTATTGGTTTTAGCGCCTAGAGAAAGAGAGGGATACGCTTCCAATTTTAACGGATTTAATTTGTCCCTAGAAAGAAAACGGACAATGGTCAGGGTGAAAAAATTCTGCCCTGAGGGTTCTAGTTTACTAACAAGAAGTGCTTCAGGATTATGATTGCATTACATCTCATCGGTGACCCGTAGGTGGTCTGTTACACAACCTCAACACAGTTTCATGAATATGCCACATTACAAAGGAAGTTATACTTCGACTATAATGTCACAAAAAAACTCCTCAGCAGATACTGTCGACCTTTTTTGGGCAGAAATCCACAATAGTAAATAAGATCGAGATTCACCAACCAGATCTTTCTTGTGTTTAGAACTGACACCACCTACAGCGTAGATAAGACTTTTGTCTCCCATGCTGAGGGGACAGTAGAAAAGGAGGACAAACTTGCGACTACAGTGTGAGGGCTTGTTGTTTTTCTTTTATTACATTTTTCAGTACAAAACCCTAACCCTAACCCTAACCCTTGTTTTGCAATCACCAGCTGATGACACCAGTCCATGTTTGTTTGTATTCTGAAGTCACGTTTGATTCAGTTTCTGTGAGTTCCCAAGTCTCTGGTATCACCACTCAAATCGTTTGTTTAAACGCCAAGTGTGTGGTCCCGCGTCTCAACTGGGTCGTCTATTGTGTGCCTTCTCACAATTTAAATATTTAAAACCTGTTACATCTGTCATTATGTCTGTGGTCTCCCACAATTCTAAAATCATTTAAGATTAGAAAATGTGTGAAGCATAAAATTCTCAGGGATCTTCATTGGCAACAGTACAACAACCCAAAAGGCCCAAGTCAAACACACTCTCTCGATAACAGTTCAAATTCATATCACTTGGAGAACTGAAAGTTTAAAATACTGAATAATATCTTTTTTAGCGTCCTCATTGCACATTTTCACTCCAATGGCTGATATATATTTCATCAGCATTTAAAACCACAAAAAACTTTTAGCCAATGTGATTCTTTTACTAATCTATAGAGACTCTATACACTCATGGTGTACTGAGGTAAAACAAAAAGGTACTAAGAAGAGAAAAGGCAAAAAAATGAAAAGAGATTAAAAAGAGTGAAAATGGGGGAAGGTTTGGGATCAGACTGGATAGGCAAAAGAGTGAAGGACAAGTAGATGTGACAAAAAGGATGAAGAAAGAATGAAGAAGAGATGTAAAAGAGGGGAAGAAGGATGAGAAAGGGGACTATAAAGACAGTGGGAGGACTCTTGGTATCCATGGAGGTAAATAATGAGAATCTCATGACATGGGGCCTCCCGGGAAAGCGTCCCACTTTTCTTTATCCTCCTCCCCCCTTTCTCTTCCTCCTTTTCTCTCACTGAATCCCTCCTCCTTTTCTCTCACTGTCGTTTTGATCCGTGCCCCTGATGATTTGCCTTTCCCCCTCCAAAATCCTTCCTGTCTTTCTCTTAACCAGCGTCACACATATGTATGAATTAATCTTGGCATCATTTACATAAGGAAAGAAAATTCTAATTTTTTTCATTCCTCATGGAGCAGATCCGAGACGGTCATTAATGATTAAAAGGTGATTACTGACATGTCTGCCTTTTGGCTCTATGTGGAATGTCATGAATAAAAAAGCCAATGTGGGGCACTGACTAGCTTTGTTAATATCTGGGTCTGTCTGGGGGAATGTAAATGCTGCTTTTCCCTGTGTGACCGTCTGATGATCAGCTGTGCTTTGTGTGATTTTGTTTACTTTCAATAATGCAAAGAAATTGTCACAGAGAATCTCCTGCGGATCTCGGCCTGCTTATTTGCTGCAAGGACAATTTAAATCAGATCCACTGTGCCCTGTATTGAATTAATTGTTTAAGTGAACTAGATGAATAGGAAGACGAAGAATAGGACAAAGAAAAAGCAAAGGGGGACAATGAGAGGAAGAGGGTGGTGAAGTGAAATAGAAGAGTGCGAGGAGGAGGAACAAGAGGGAGAGGAGGAAGGAGGGGGAGGTGGAGGAGAAGAAAAGGATGCAAGAGCCACAAGAGAAGGAAGAGGGAGAAGAGGGTACGAAAGGAGGAAGGGAGGATGAAGACGATAGAGGCAAAGAAGATGAGGAAGAAGAGGATAAAGACGATGGAGACAAAGGAGAGGAAGAAGAGTAGAAAGAAGGAGGATAATTGAACTGTAAAGTGATTTGAAGCAGTACTAATTAATTTGACCACTAAGGGGCAGAACAACAACTCATAACAATGAACAGATACAGTAGCTTATCAAGCACCAACATCAAAATAAAACACAGCAATAAGAGCATCTCTGCTAAAATGAAAGTCCAACATCCACTGACCTCATCCACTTTATAGTGTTATTGCTCTGTTTGCTCCAACAAGTGTTGAGGGAAAGCACGAGGTTGTTTTTCCTGCTGGACTTTAGTCACCAGCTACTTGTTTATTTAGGCTCTCAGCCACTTGGCATGTGACTGTTAGTTCCTGTACACAAGGGAGTGGCTGAACTCATTTACACAGAGAAGTGCACTTTTGTTTTTGATGGATCAGATATTCAACCGCTGATTTAAGTACACGTAGCTGTTTTCTCTGTACCAGCACAGTGCCTGTTTTAAACCTGCAGCCTGTTTATAATGTGCTGCTCCCTTGTCCTGTGTTAATGCTCCAGAGCTACTTCAGAAGTATTCCTGTGAGTCCTCCACAGGCCGTTCTACCGTACACTGTCACTATTATATTCTTTGGGTGATGGACCTTGTGTGCAGAGATTTATGGTGCAGTGTGGACTTTGTGTTCATCCTACCTGGATCATCTGCTGTTGAGATTTTATAGTCAAATGAAACAGTTCCGTGTGTTTTGTTGAATGATTAACTGAACTGCTGATGTTTTTTCACACATTGCATGTTGGCTATTTCAGAGGTTCTGTGAAGCAGGCAACACATACACTGCCTGTTACAGAGCAACGTGTGACTTGAACTGAACGCATCACATGTCCAAATCCTATCCAACTTGGCACTGCACTTTCTCAGGTCATTTATAATCGACATGCCAGGTGTGCAGCAGATTAGATACATGGTTTGCGAGATAAGCGTTTCCACGTACAGACAGAGACGCAGACAGAAAGGTGTTTGTGGAATTAGTAGATGTTGGTTGATTCGTGAAGGGAAACTCTGTTGTTCTGTCACATTTAATCTGTTCAACACGTTCGACAGTAAAAGTTGCTTTATGTTCATCTCTCCCTGCACTTCATGCTGACTCTTCTACACGACTCACTGTAATACACTACGAACATCAGCCTAAAGGTTCATCAGAGTTTTATCCCTCGCCTTCAGTTTCGATGTTTCCAGGCCCCCCTCAGTCTATTATCCACAGAGATAACATTTTCTTAATTTCCGTCTCCTCTCCACACATATGAAGCCTCAACCCTGCCTCCTTTTCCCAAATCCCACCTCAGCCCCCTAACCCCTCGCTCCCCCAGATCCCTGTGCTGTAAAATTCCTTGGGGCTGCTAAAGTGATGATAAGACGTCAGGCTCTCTCTCCCTCTCTCCTGATTGTATTCACTGCTGTGGGTGTGTGCATTTCTTCGTGCGTGTGTGTGTGTGTGTGTGTGTGTGTGCGCTGATGAGATCATGTGATGATTTAAAAGTGTTCAGACCTCTGGACTGACTTCAGAGTGGAACCACAGGTTGAGTCTCCATAAACCTTCTGGAAACATCCCCAGACCTGCAGATGTGTGCGTCTTGTCCATAATGGATGTGTCTTCACGTTGGGGTCAGAGGGGGAAATTCCCCCCCCCCGATAGGAATGATAATCAGACCCATCACTGCAAGAGCAATCCTACAGACATGTACACACAGTTATTAAAGAATTGCTCTTTTCATTTTAAAGGACTGTGGATGATAATCTTACATTATATTTACTTACATGTCATCAGATCCTTTATTGGATTTTTCCCAATATTTTTGTGACATCCTAACTTCAGAGCCTCAAAGATATGTAAAGAAGCTTTTGCTGGATTAAGCTTTCCTTATTATTATTACAGGAAAATGGTCACCAGCTTTTTGTGAGCAAAAATATCTTTTCCTGTTCAAATATGAGCAAAGACCTACCTTTCAGAAATATTAATATTTAGATAAAGGCGCTCCTGGCTTCTCTCTCACAGGTACAGCAGTCAGCAGTGTAAAAATAAACAATGTGTTATATACACAAAACTAACAGCAAACAATGTCAGTGATGTGTGCTGACACGGATAAACTACAGTGACAAATACAATGTGACAAATGTCCTGTAGATGTTTCACTGTATATTCGCCACCGTGCACCATGGGAAACATGTCCTGTTGCATGTAGAGATTTGACAATGGTGAAAATAAAGAAATACATTCAACATATACCTCAGTATAAACTTTAACGCCACAAATATGCAAGATAAAATAGTATGAGTCACAGTAGTAGTTATGCTAGTGACCAACATGGACACAAGACGCATTTCCTAACAACAAATTGTACACCTGCTTAACTCTTTCATACACTTCTACAACTTCTACCTAAAACCTTATTCTACTAACTAACCATAAAACTAAGTCATAATCCCTAAACAGACCTTTGAAATTGTGAGGAACAGCAAACAATGTCCTCGCTACAATAGTTTTCAGATAAAATGTCTCCACATAAATATAAAAAGGCATTTATACACACACACACACACACACACACACACACACATAAGCTGCATGTACAATATTCTCATATGTGAAACAAGTAGTCACATTTACAATAAATACTTTTACAGACATTTACCATTCAGAATGGTACTAATGCACATATATACTGTATACACACACACACTTACACTCTTCATTCCCCTCTCTCATCACCTCGGGAACTGAACCCAACTTTGTTCAGTGTGCGCGCTCTCCCCTGATGAGTGACAAATCTCTCTGCCAAAGAGGCAATCCATCAAACCTACACACACACACAGAGCGCGAGAGAGAGAGAGAGCGAGTGAGGTCCGCTGTGTGTTATGAAGATTGAATATCACAGTAGCTTCATATGATCCAAACTGATTCTCATCCTGTATTCTTGTACCAACCTGCAGCCGATACACAGATCACAGCAGGAATGCGTGTTAAAAATGATCCAGACCAGAGTTTGTGAAGTGCACACACACACACACACACACACACACACACACACACACACACACACACACACACACACACACACACGGTAGGGAGAGGTACAGCGCAGAGCCACTTGCACATGCTTACACATACATACCAGTTGGAGCAGAGCCCTGTGATTTGGTCCGCTCCGCAGGGTGTCTGTTGTCACAGTGAGGTTTCCCATGGCTCGACTTTAACGGGAAAATCAGACTCAAAACTTTCTTTCACACCCCGAGGCTCAGTCGAACACTGAGCTTTACACACTGACTAGACACAGAAATTGTGCCAAAAACCCAACAGCTAAATGACATGTTAGGAGAATTTTACATATGAATTGTTTTTTGTGTATGTGGTTTTTCTTCATTTTAGTAAATTCAATCCCATCGTGCATATTTTTTTTAATTATACATAGTATACCTTATAAATTGATTATATATATAAATCACTTTCAGAGAGTTAATTTTGAGAAATGGCACTGCGACAAAACAATGACTGGCAGGAGCTACAGGCTACTCATTGTAATAACACAGTCCTAGGAGCAAATACCTGTGTCAAGGTAGCCTGTAGTTTTAAGAAAGTGTAAAAATATGATCTGGAGAGATATTTGTTTTTAAAATACAATCATGACACGCAAACCACAATGTTTTTCTCTCAAGTATAAAAGTGATTATGGTCTAGATGAAATAGTACAGAGAAAAAAATTGGCAAAAACTTTATTACCAACTTCTGTCTCAAATGAAATGGGTCTCATGTAAATGACAGATCCACTGTGCACAGGATATTGTTTCCAAACAAAGAGCACTGGAAAACTATTTTAAGGGCTTTCTGGACCTTCAGATTTTTTTCCCAGCTTTATTAAAGCATTGACAATTAGTTTGTATTACTATTCCACATGTACACTATACATGTGGGATGTTTCACATTACATTGAGAATAATTTGTAACGTAGTACAAGTATATTTCTTGACATTAGTTCACTAATGTACACATGTGTACAAATCACATATCTATAGATTTATCCCATTCTGAAGGAGGTGACTCTGAGATGTGTCGACAGGATGATTCTCAGAGGATCCGTCTCCAGACTAAAAGCTTTAGTCAGAAGCCCCACTGAAAATAAAGGTCACACAGAGTCAGTCTCCTATTTAGTATCAGCAGAGCAGCTCCAGGTTATACATCTTAATGGCATTCAATTCTCCTCTCCTCTGGCTTGTGGCTTTGGATGAGTGTAGCTCATGTGGCTCAATGGTCTGTCCTAAAGACCCAGGTAACACATTTAAAAGCTGGTATGTGCCTTTCTGAGTTCAGCTGGTATTTGCCTTAAAGCTCTTACCAGCATTTATATAAACATGACATTACAGAAGGGCAGAAACCTCCCCGAGTGTTTATTTGTGTTCACGAGGAGCAGGGTAGTCTCACAGCACTTTTCATAAGCCCAGCAGATTACCGAGGCTCAGAATTTACGCAGAAACAGAAAAGTTATTCTCTGTTATCTTTCCATCACTGTCCTGCAGAGAGGAATCAGACTCGGATTGTTTTCCCTTTCTTTAGACATAAATGTCTGCTGTACCAAGTAGACACTACTGTACTGTGTACTGTACACTCTGGACACACACACACTTTCACCCATAACCAAACCATCTGCAGCACTCACTGCTGCATTAAGCCTGCAGGTGTGTCAAACAGTGAATGGGGGTGATTTGCAGTGTATGTTTGAACATTTTGAACATTAATCACACTTTCTGAAACATGATTATCCTTCCCTGGGTATGTCGTCCTGAGGGGGAAATTTATAAGACGCATGGAAACCGTTTTTAAGGGATTTTGGTCCTGCATACTGCATCAATGATTAGTTTAGCTGATTTACACCCCAAGAGACAGAGTACTTATGTTGGACATACGAACCTGCGGCTGCTGCTCCATATTTCTTTTGTTTCCAGGGGTTTTCTGCCGGTCAACCTCCATTTAAATCTCCACGCTTCTATTTTAAACTTTTTCACTTTGTATTATTTTATTGCAATGAAAAAGAATGGGAGGGGCGATGCATACACAGTGTGTTGGATATACCCAAATCAGGCAATGCGATTTCATAATAACATATTTTTTATGATATGATAAAGAATGATTGGTTGATCTAAATAGGATATAGATTGTGTCTTTAATGTTATTGGTTTGAGAAGTTAATGCAATTTTCTGACTTCCTAGTGACATCATAATGATGTAATTCCTATATGATCATAAATACATTTTTGATCTATATAATCTATATAATCTAATATTTGTTTGTATTACATGTATTATAAAATGTGAATGCTGCTCTGTAAGCTGTCCAATTTAGGAAAATCTGATTTAAAGGTGTTTATGGAACTTACCCTATTCATTTTGTTGCCGCTTTCATTCAGTCATCAAAGATGTATCTTGGCATTATTACCAAAAAGAGTAAATTGATTTACTCCGATCAGGCCCAAAATTAACACCAGTTACCAGCGTAACACAACAGTAACACCAGTCACTGATTTCAGATGACATCAATACAATGTGACTCTATTTTCGTCAAATGAGGGGATTTTGGTGCACTATTAAGAGCTGGGCACGTGGGACTTTGCAGTGGGAGAGCGTTATTCAAGACTATTTAACAGACATTTTTATTGCCATGTCAATTAATTTGTACCAGACATTGGGACCGTCGTGTTTGGCATTTTAGTGTCATTAAAGAGCACTTTACTGTTTTAACCCAAACCCCATTGTTTCCTCTGACACTTACCAAGTGGTTTCATCCCTGAAGAATTTAACCTAAAACACATGGAAAGGGTTTCACTGCACACAGATAGAAACTGTAAAGCTGTGTTGTTTGAATGCAGACTGATGAGCAGGGTTAGACATGCTGACACATGCACAATGACACTCTGGGTTTTAATATAAATAAAACGGACAAGTGATAAATAACAGCTGAGGTAGATAAGGTGATTTAAGTGTGGTAAAATCAGTAAAGGACAGTATAAAAGTCAGTGCAGAATTATTACAGTAAAGCAAATTTAAACTTTTTTTATTCTTGTTGTCTTTGGTTTGTAGGATTTAGGAAAAAAGACCAAGTCCATGTTCTAAAAGTTAATAGTGTTGTTCTGAGTGTGGTTCTGACTTCACCGTGTTCTAACTCAGGGGCATTGCAACGCAGGCAATTGCTTGGGGCCCCCGAGTGGAGAGGGGGGCCCGGAGAATGGCTGATTATTTTTGTCCCCAACGGTGACAATTTTGTGAGAACCCCCTTAAATGTTATACACAGGCAATGACACCATGGTCAGAAACCCCCTAACAAGGCCCCATGGCACAAGCTCTCTGCCAAAAGCTTAAGAGGTTTGATTGAAGACCAGAAAGTCTAAATGCATGCTTTTAATGTGCATGGTGTGGATGGTGCTGGTTGCACTTAAACTTAGATGTAGGGCCCCCAAAGTCTCTTGAAACACTCCTGCCTTAACTCCAGGGGGTCTTGTTATATACTCCATTTCCTTGCACAATTTAGAAATAAGAAGGAGTTAAGACAGGTGCCAATCATTTGTAATATATTTCTACACACAACACCGCTCCTTCCCAGATGAGAAGTTTGCTTTTCTAAACTGCACCTTGTATTTTTAACCATTTTATAGTTTACAGTGTCCAAATCTTTCTGAAAATCCATAAAGACCAAGCCCAACAACATTTCTTTATTCATTTGATTCTACATAATCTGTAATAGAAAAATCAAGAAATCCCCCTGTTGGTAAAAGACCAAAAACCTGCACATTTTGCACCAGTATAACACAAAGTAAAATATATTCGTACTCATACACAGCTGATAACCGTAACTTTTATAATGTTTCTATATCCTGATCGTAAATTTTGTGTGTTCGACATGAGTTAATGTTGGTATTGACCTCATCCTACGCTTCTCTGTCTGTCCAATTCTTGCAGGAATGAGGTGAATCTGAACAAACGTCTTTATCCTACAGATATTTACAAATGAATCACACTGTTCTTCAAGCTGGTCTCCAGCCAAGGAGAAAAAACATACTGTTGATTGTATTTTGAAGTCCCAGTGGGAGTTATTCAAAGCAGGGTTCCCAAGGCGCTGACCCTCTCTCAGACCTTTTCACCTCTTCTGATTTATCACCACATGATCCAATTTTCCACAGCAGTGGAGGGGAAGGGAGGGACGGTGAAACAAAACAGAAAAGGAGGGAGAATATGACAGAAAGAGGGAAACATACAAGGTAAAGTGTAAAACAAGAAGAGGAGTGACCACAGGTTGGATAAAGGAGGCCTTGGGAGATGATAATATGAAAATATGGGAATGATGGGAGTGAAGAGGAAGAAGAGGAGGAAAAAGGAGGAGGAGAAAAGATGAGAGTGAAGGGAATCTACTGTATATCCATAGTAATCATGTGAGTTCTCCTCATGAAGAAGTTTGAACATGTGTGGTGCTCACCTCAGCCATTGTGGGTATCACTGCATACTAGTATCTGTTGATACAATAAGACACATTCTTCCTGAAAGCCAAAATACTGTATGTGGGGGACACTCCCAGAAAATCTTACTTAAGTAAAAAAAAAAAAAACATTCTCTCATGAAACAAGTTCAATACATTAGCATTAGAACAACAGGTTGCTGTGGCAGTGTAGGTATAGAGATGAAGAGGAAGGGAGAAGGAGACAACACAAGGTAGAGGTGAGTGTAATGGGCTGAAAAGAGGAAAAAGAGAGGCAGAGTAGATGAAAGCAGGAGGGAGGGATGAAAAGAAACAAGGACAGCGCTCGGGGAATAGAAGCCATTTCTGAGGTGATGAATGTTGTTTTGACACGTGTGTATCCACAGGCCCACAGGTCACAGTTTAACAGAAGGAACGCAGGTCAGTTTAAAGTCTGGGTCAAGTCAAATATGATTCCCCAAGTGACAGCTTTGGAATTTAAATATATGGATCAGTGACACTGGTTTGACTGCATGATGGGTCAGGTTTAGCAAAGTGAGCATAGTGGTTGTAATGTGGAAAGTCATCCACCATATAAATGTAGATAGAAGGAAAGCAAGAAGGGAGGAAGGAAATGCAAAAATATATGTTTCAAAATGTTGGATTGTACAACATGTAGGAAATAAAGCCAAGCGAATAACTACAGTAGATTTTTAGAGGCAAAGGGGTATAAATGGGAAAAAATATATAAATAGAAGTATGAGGGAAAGAAAGTGGGAGTACTGCAAATGTGTCGATAATTTTTATTGTTGCACCTTTGACCAGTGTGAATGCAGACACACACACACACAATCTGGAACCAATTACTCCTTACCTGCAGGCTGCAGGCGACCCTCATCGCACACGCTGTGTTTGGACACGCGTAATCAACACTGCACTTTATGTGAAAAAATAAGGAGCCAATCAAAGACTCTGGAGTTGTTAGATCTGATGTTAGTGACCTGCAGGAAACACGGACAAATACTCAAAGTACAAAGTGTTAATTGCCCACAAAAGACACACACACACACACACACACACACACACACACACACACACACACACACACACACACACACACACACACACACACACACACACACACAGACTGACTAGGATTCTTCTGTACTAGCTAATGTAAATAAGTTGATATCAGGGAAGATAAGAGAGATAAGTGAGACTGGGTCTGACATCATTCCAAGACCACATCTATTTTTTGGGGGGGTTTTCTTTGTCTCCAGCCAAAATTGTTTTGGTCTGCTCTTTGATATGTTCTGTGTCCTTGTCTCGTATTTCGACCAAACGCTTACACAAATAAGCTGAAAGACTTGCATCAGAATCACAATACGAGCTGTCTCTACTCTTTTGAACTGTGCGCAAACTCGTTCGGTTTTGCTGTTGACGCGACTCAGGTTTGGCCCGTCTGTGTTTTGACTTGGCCTTGAGACGTCGTTGTCCCTGGAGGACGACTCAGGCCGAATGAGAAAAGCTTGTTTTGAAATCAGCAACGGGTTGTTACAGTTCAAGATCACACACATCATGTTCGACTGGGGAGGAGAGGGGGGGGTGCAGCTCCAGCTTGGGTATGAGCCATCATATCGCCAGCAGCGTCAGGCAATTACACACTAGTTATTACTTGTTGAGAAGATAATCACATTACTTAACTAACTACTCAACAGTAGAAGTAATTACTTATATTACTTTCTGTTACTCCTCCCAGGTTTTTACAAGGCACTCAAAAGCTCACCACAGCCACATCACATTTTCTGTATTTAACCCATGTGGAAATAGAAACCATTGGTGAAACACTGGCGGTCCCTCTCCTTACGCCATGAAGCCGAGATGCTGATGCCCCACTGATGAAATATACTCGGAATGCATTGCATGTTTGCTGTATAAAAGTGGTTGAATAAATATTTACAAATAAATATATATATATATATTTGCCAGCCGGCCGATACATGCAATTAAGACAACTTTAACCTTGAATATAATATCCCCTTCTCTTTTGGTGAACACCTGAGTGCCTTCTTATTAAGGTATTATAGTCCCTCTTTTCATTTTAAGATACAGTATGTATGTCACGTAAACCTTTAGGGCTGCAATTAAAGAATGACTAATCAAAAGACAAAAACTGCTTTGATATGAATTAACCTAAGAAAAAAAAGTCACTGCAAAAGGTTCTCGACCGTACATTAAACACACAACATTATAGGACAAGAGACTCCAGCCCTTGTGATGAGCTAATCCGTCCTGGATCAGTTTTCCACTGAGCACACCAGGATTTAAACCCCGAACAAACTGCTCACGAGTCAACAAACAAAGTGTTTTTTCAAAATGTCCAGGTAATAAAATATTCATAGGAGCAGAACAATAAGAGGTCTATAATGTCTACTACTCTCCCAACACTTATTATAGAAAAAAAAGCATCATTCATAAATAATAGAAACTTATTCTCAAAAGTCAAAAGTCCTGCGTGTGACCAGGATTATTAATCCAGCACAGATCTGTTGCGTTGCTGACGTCTTCTGATTTTACAGGACGAAACGAGAGCATAACTTTTTTGAAGATCAAAAGTATCCCATTATTCATAATCTAGACAACATTTCAAGGCTATTGTGGTTTAAAATTTCCAAATAAAAAACTATGACTCAGCCGCATCTGGTTTTATCTAAAGTTTGAAGGCTAAACCTGGTTCAAAGCTGATTGGAGCTCTTACTGTGCAGTTGTGTTGTTTAGGAAATTCATGCTGCATGTGTCGTTTCCCCACTTTTCTCCTGAGTGACAGAGACATAACTTTACAATGAGCTCTTTCCGGGGCTTCCTGTCCTCGGCGAGACTGTGCGCTACGTCTCTCCCCACGAGACCATCATGTGGGTGTTTCTCAGTGCTGAGTCCTGTTTGAGATATCTGGAAGAAATACAACCAGTCACAACAAACGCAGTACATACCCAGTTTATAAATATGACACTGCTGTGTTCATGTAGGAAATCATCAGGTCCTTTATCCCGAAATACAATCTTCCTGAGGGTCATCATTGTTTTCTGTTCCTCTCTGTACACATTGAGGATCTCGTTAAGATACTGTGGGTTCCTTCACCTCTTTCTGTTCAAGAGATCAAACCTAAGCCTTAATATATGAATTATTTAGCAATGTCCCTTTCATAATAAATAAGCTTTGACTAAACCATCTCTCTATGTTTGAGGTTGTATTTATTTGTGCAATGGTTTCATGTAAATTTCGAAAGTTTAAAAGTTAAAAACCGTATCGTTACTTAAAAGCTGAGGGTTAGTAGTGTGGTAAAATACAAAAGAAAGTAATGTTTAAACATGGTATATAAAAAATGTAAAAAATGTTTTGCTAATAAGAGATGTACTTTGGATTTGGTGGCATTAACATAACAACACCACATTTGATGTGTTGTTCATTTCCCATTCAGGATGTGTGTGTGTGTGTGTGTGTAAGGTTTGTGTGTGACGGTGTGTTTATGTCTGGATTAGTTGTGACAGACCAGGTCGTATATCCCTCAACACTCTTCAGCTTTCCTCTCCATCGTGACTGTCTGCACTATGTTTTTGTGTGTGTGTGTGTGTGTGTGTGTGTGTGTGTGTGTGTGTGTGTGTGTGTGTGTGTGTGTGTGTAGAGAGAGAGAACAGCCAGATCATAAATGAAATGGTCACTGCTGTATGTTCTTAGCATGTGCTTCACATGAAAGAGGGAGCTGTTACATGAAACACATGTTGGCTCTGTGATAATTTCTGTTATAAATCTACAAACAAAATGACGGTGTCAACACACTGCAGTTTAAGGTGACACATGCAAATTGACAAATCGCCCTCACCAACTTGACACCACATAGTTTGCAGCACAAGTGCTATCAAACTAATGAAAGTCGTCTGTGTTGTGCTGAGAAATGAGGAGGTGATGTTGTGATGTAGAGATTGATTGGTCGGGATGATATTCGTATCCTGATGTTAGCGACTTTGCTACTTTCAGACAGACGCAGGTGTCACTTCCCATCTTCCCATTGTCTAGCAAATGCACTTGTAAACATGTGAGTGTCCACGTCCAAGTTTGTCTGCACACGAGGTCTGGTCAGTTGCATTGTTACTACATGGTTTACTTGAGGCAGTGGAACGTGATATGTCATGTTTGACCACCAAAAACCTGATGTCACTTGTTTTAAGGGTGCATGATCAAGACAGTAAAATGCCACTACTATAGGCAGGTTCACAGTGCACGTATGCTCTGCTTGTTGCACACACAGGTGGTCTGCTGCAGACGGTGTGAAAAGAGAAGCTGGTTTTCAAAGGGAATGGGAGATGACACTGTGATCGTTTTCTTGCATTTACGCCCCAGGACACACCCACGATTAATTAAGAGACTATGTACGACATTTTTGAACCAGGCAGTGATTTTTTTTTTCTGCCATTAAACTGGCAAAAGTAGTCATGGGTATGTCCTATATGCACGTATATGCCATGGTTTTCAGACCAGATTGACAATATGCTTAGATCATTAAAATAAAGCTCTAGAGCTAAAGAGTTAATAGACAGGTATAGTTGAAAGTAGTATCCCGTCATCAATGTTTTTAATTTGCATGTGTTTTTGTAAGGTGCAGTGAGCTGAGCCACCAAAGACAAACAAGATGCATAAGAGAAAAAGCAAAGGAGAGAGAGAGAGAGACAATGAGAGAGAGGAGGGAAGCAGATGAATTGTGAATCAATCACAGTTTAACTTTGTGGGATTGGCCCATTTAAACCCACCAGTGAAATAAATCAAGTGGTACCCAGTCGTACAACAGACAGACACAGGCCGGCTGTGGCCACCCATGAGATAAATGAGGGAATAGGGACCTCCAAGTCGAGAAGCTTTTAAGTTTGACTAGGACAAGAGTCTGTCAAATCTTTTCCAATCCTTTAAGTTCTTCCAGGGCTTCAACCCAAATTCAAAATCTCAAGTGCACCCACCCACACACACACACAACTCTCAGCCATATTCAGACCAATCCGTTTATATGTCACTGATGATTTATGAGTTTTGAGCAGCTTCATGTGTGGTCCAGATACTCTAAGCTAAATGATTTAAGCTAATATATAGTCAGCATGGTATTACAACATGAACATCTCATTCAAGTAGGTCGATGAAGTTGTAATGTTCAAATATAGTTGGCCATGCGTAGATGGTCTGTGAGGAGCTCATATGCCTGGAGGGTGCCTGGAGTGGAGCTGCTGCTCGCTTGGGTTAGAAAGTAGCCGGTTGAGGTGGTTCAGAATTTGATCAGGATGACCCCTGTATGGCTCCCTGTGGGGCTAAAAATGAGATTCAGTGGCAAACCCAGAAGACACTGGAGGCCTGGGAGAATCTCAGGACTCTTCAGACAGAGCTGCAAAGTTGCATTGTAAAGTTATGTCTCTGTCACTCAGGAGAAAAGTGGGGAAACGACACATGCAGCATGAATTTCCTAAACAACAGAACTGCACAGTGCGAGCTCCAATCAGCTTTGAACCAGGTTTAGCCTTCATTGTGTTGTTGTGAGCGATGGTTGTGAGCAAACTTTTTGATGTGGAGGAGTTGCTGCAAACTGGACCTGGACAGCCGTCAAAAACTGAATAGATGCAGTAAAAATATCTGAAATATTTAATGTAATACTTTTATTGTGACAATGAATTGACCGTATAGGTGTGAATTTGAGAGTGAATGGTTGTTTGTCTCTACATGTCAGCCCTGTGACACGCTGGCGACCTGTCCAGGATGTAACCCTCCCCTTCAACCCAATGTCAGCTGGGGTTGGCTCCAGTCCCCCTTCGCGACCCTTAAAGGAGGCTAAGTAGCAAAGATAATGGATGGGTGGATGGAGGTTAATACCTTGGTAAATAATGGGAAAAGGATAAATAAAAAATTACACGTGTTGAGGTCCAACCACAGCAGCTTAACATTAAATCCAATTTACATAATGTGGATGACCTGACGGATAAAAGTTTTAAAAGATTGTTGAAGCTGCAAGACATTTAACATTTAAGAAGTCTGCCAATATTTCCCCTCTGCATCTCACAGTTAGTTTAAGTCTTACATCTTTTTTTCCACGGAGTTCAACAGAGCATTGAAAACATGGTAGCAGTGACATCATTCTTCTTTGGTGAGTCTTAAAAATCATAGTGCAGCCTTTTTTTATCGTTTTACCCTCAGTGTGGAAAAGGAAAAGACCCAAAGACAGCGATGAAGTATAAATATGTGTGTGTGGACTTCTACAATAATGTATCAATGCTTCAGTACAGAAAAACATGTACATTTCTATACTAAAGCATTCATATATTATATAATAACATATAAATGTTTCAGTTAAGAGTGGCTTAGTGCTCTTCCTCCCTCCCTCTCTCTTGTCCATTCCTATTTTACCCCATCAGGTCTCATCTAATCATTTAAGTACCAAAGGGGGTGACCTCATCACCCCAGTGCCATGGTAACGCCCTGCAGCCGTGCACCCTGGGTCCCGAGGATCCTGGGAAGGTGGAGGAATGTGGAATGTGATTGGTCTGTGAGAGTAAATGTGGACGCACAGGGTGGGAGCTGAGCAACCTGAGGATGGATGGATTAAATGACAGCTTGGGTATGCACGCACATGGACGCGCACGCACACACACACGCACACGCACACGCACACACACACACACACACACACAACGCACACGCACACGCACACAACATTGTTAATGCAAGACAAAGACACACAGGAAAACACACAATATGCAACTTCTGATCGCCAAAGTATTAGATGACATAACACACGACCCTGCAGCTACACACACTCATATTAACACACAACCATGTGATACCTGTGAAACAGCAGCTATCAGAGCCTAATTCACTTTGTCTGTCCAGGCTGCAGGGCAGAGGTACGAGGTGATGGAAGTGAAAGGTGCTGAAAGCCTTTGTTTTCATACATTCACACAATGTCAGGGTTTAAATATTTCAAATAGCTGAGTTGTACTTGCTTTGCTGCAGTTTACTAAATCACATGGCCATTACAGCTTCCTTTTAAACGGTTGAGGTGCACTTCATATTGATGACCCTGTTGCTGAATGGGGTTTACGTTGGACGTGAATCACTGTTCTGAATGAGCATTCAGGTTCATGTTGAGAGAAACGTCAACGTTTTAATATTTGGTTTTGGCTGAAAAAAGAGAGTGAAGTCACAAAGAGAAAGTCAGCTGCGGAGGAGAATAAATCACAGGTCTCCAGAAAGGTTTGTGTCTGTGTGCTGTGTGTATTCTTCATGATGAAGTGCTGTCTCTCTTACAAATATACCAAACTTTTATTTTATCTCAAATTCAGCATCTTATCTACCTACTAATTACACAAAATGTTTGTGGAACGCACATCTTGTGAATCTTTCATCTTATCGGCTCAACACTCTGCATGGTGGCCAAGGAAAGTGCATTGCCAAATTTGGTCCTGTTTGGACATACGCTACGTTCAAAATCAATAAACTTTGAATGAACAGGTGACCAGCACTTTGTTGCAGCAGCTGCTGGGACTAATCCACATAAGTCACGTTAAGTCGAGCTTCACCAAACTTTAAATGAACAGGTGAACAGGTATTTGTGCAGCAGCGGTGGTGCTTCTTAGTATAATGATCTCAATTGCCTCTTGGTAGTAGTCTGTATATACACACTGCACCGACAGGATCTCTAATGTGGATCTTGCTGTAAGAAAAATGTAAGAAATCGTACACATCTGTATGTCTCTGAGGGATCACATAAGCAAATCAAACACAATTAATCTCCAAGGTAGAGCGAGTTGTCCACTAACCAGAGGGTTGGCAGTTTGATCCCTAGTTTCCCCCAATCCACATGCTGAAGTGTCCTTGGGCAAGATACTGAAACCCAAATTGCCCCTGACTGTTTGAGCGATGTGTGATAGAGGAAGTGTTGCACATGTAGATGCGTTGTATGAATGTGTGTTTGAAAAAAACTGTAAAGAGCATTTACCATTAGATCTTAAAGTCTCCCAAAAGAACTATTTAATGAAGCATATGACCAAGACTTGCAAAGATTTTTTGATCAGGGCAGGAGGAATTCAAGTTTTGCAGCTCAAAAGCAGTGACATTCACACAAAGTCCCTTGTCTCCATCCAGCAAACCCACACAGACGCTCATTCATTCCACTGGAGGCTGGCATAGGCAGCTCCCTAATCAAAACAAGTCTTCAGAGACAGGCAGAGAGAGCGAGAGGCGCTCCAAATGTGTTGTCAATTAGCTGCAGCAGATCAATGGTACAGAGTGAAAGAAGCAGGAACAGGAAAGGTCCTGAATGAATCAAACAGGTCTGTTGTTGTTATGAGCTCTGTGATGTGGGACCAGGACTAAATGTTCAGCTGTGAGTTTGTCAGCCTCTTCAAAGATTTGGTCAAGAATTAGGTTTATGAAAACAATGAGGCAGCTTGTGTAAAGAGGCCTTCACTGCACTGGTTGCCATATTGTCCCAGAACGTTTCCTTTCAGTTCTCGGTTTCCCCCTCCCTCCCTTTTCTCTTTCTTCTTGGCCTAGCTTTCCTTCAGGCCTGCCCTCCATGGGTGTAATTCATTATCGCCTCACGCACATGCAGGCAGACTTGCACATACCAGCAAACGCTGTGAAAGACACACATGAATACATGGGGAGAGACATTCAAACTAACTTTTTAAAAGTATGTGCATGCACGTGTTTGTGTTTTTTGGAAGATGCATTTGTTTAAAACATAATGAATTGATACCTTGTACAGTGATTTCTGCTTTTGTAAATAAAGATTTGAAAATATGCATTGGACCTGTGTCTGTTTTAAGTGCGTCACTCTGCATAATTAGTTGATTGGCCCTGGACAAAATAAGAGTTTCTTGTTTGGGATGAAATTTTTAATTATTTTGTTCAGGGTATTTGACAGTTTCTCTGTGCTGTGTTTGTGGGAAGGCAAAAATTGGAATTATATTAAAATGAACTGTGCCGACTGTGGCATTGTGCACAATAGCTATGGTTGTGTTGCTTTTAATTTCTACATTAGTTTATGTTTCAGTGCAGCTGAGTGCCACAAAAGATAAGCTGATCCTTTATTACTCCCACGATGGGGAAATTTGCATTGCAGTGCTGGGAGGCTAGTCACTCCGGGTGAGGTCCCCACGTTGATGCATGTGAGTGAGAGCACCGGTGTAACAGGCCATAGTATACCCCCAGTCCGTACTATACCTGGGGTTAAAGAGGCCTAGGCTAGATTATACCCCGGGTATATTATGGCCTAGGCCAATTCATACCCCTCAGGCCAGATTATACCCCCATGATATCAGTAGTGTTGAGTGATATACACAAGAATTACTTAATTTTTCAACATTTTATTGGGGGTTCAGCTTTGTCAGGTAAGTTAAGTGAGAAAGCTAACTGACTTAAATCTTAAAACTCTAAAACATAGACTTTTATTACTTCAACCAGAAAAACAGAAAAAATATTAGACTTCCACAAAGATCAAAGATTACTACATCCTGAAACTTCAACTTCTAAGACTAGCAAGTCCTCGCTACAATATAAATGTTCAAAGTTAAACACTGATAACAACATCAAAACATCCACAAAGATCAAAGATTACTACAACACTTCTCAGTAGTGTTACACATTAAAATAAAAGCACATACCCAAATCATAATGCAATTGTAACATAATATAATAAAAGTCATAACGTCCTGAAACTTCATCTTCGAAGACTAGCAAGTCCTCGCTACAATATAAATGTTCAAAGTTAAACACTGATAACATCAAAATGATCATGCTTGTTTTCAAGATAAAGTGCATGTTCTGTTGATGACTGCAGATTGAAGCTTGCGGGATAGGTCAACCAATCCATGGAGTCACCGACTTTGCCTAGGACAGTTTATCCCCTGGGGTATACTCTGGCCTGGAGGGGTATAGTATGGCCTAGGCTGTTTTTTTTACTCTACTAACTTTTGTTAATAGTTATTTTGCAGATTCATGTTAAAATATCAACTAATACATTGTTATGTAAGGCAGGTTTTTTATTATTTATCTAGCACAATGGAAATTCAAAGTGCTTTATATCAACATACAAGTCCCATAAAACATAGAACATTTATAAAATAGTGGAAACAAAACCGACAATCAAATACAGTAGATCTGCAGTAGTAGCTCTGGAGATTTATTCCAGATCTGCGGGGAATAAAAACAGAAATCTGCTTCTGCATGTTTGTTTTTACAATTTGTAGCTGCTCACAAAATAACCACCCATATACAATTCTTTTTGAATAGTTTCCCTATGATGTAGCACAAAAAAAAAATTTGTAAATTTGTAAACACAATGATCATTATAAGTAAAAATGTAATGTAACAATGCAAAAGTTTTGCATAAAAGCAGTTTTAAACAATTGATGCTTTACAATTTGTACAATCAGTTTTATTCATTCATTTCAATGTGAACTCTACGATATCTCAGTGTCATCTCACTTCATTTCTTCCTTTGCACTGTTAATATTGACTTTCAGTATGAACAACTGAACAAGAACAGCGTGACATATTATTGTTGAAGAACTGAAATGATGCAGTTGTGCTTTTACAAACCTAAATGCTACGTAGGGCATCAGGTCCTCAGCTCTTCCCACCACAGAGTCCTTCAGTCGATCTCACACAAAGTCAAGGAGCCCTTCCTGAACCAGAAGCTTGGGAAGAGCGGTTGTGTGAACTTGGCAGAGAAGGTGTGTATAAGGCTCGACGTTTCTGATGTCACACTGTAATAACTCACACTACCGCCATCCCAATCCAGAAACACTGCTATTTTTTGGCAAGGGGAACCCTTTATAGGTGTGGATTCTTTCCCATGTAAGGCAGTGTATCCAGCCTTTGAGCAGCGAAGACTCCAGGACATCTTGTTGCATCCTAGGCCACCACTGCTGTCCCATTTTCTAGACACTTCTCCATATGCCACTGAGATGCAAACTTCCCCGCTCCACTCCACTTCCCAGTACCAAAGGCCTTTCAAGCCCTCCTCACAAGACACCTGAGACCTCTTAAACCTGTGATCATTTGCAAGTCGTGAAACCTTCTCCTCCACTGTCTTTACAGTTCTAACTTTCCTGTTCGATTCAGAAAATACAAGTCGCCTGCTGGCTGTCTTTTCATCAAACTTCAAATCTACAGCATCTAAAAGAGAAACAAATGCAATAATTCAGTTTGAGTGTTGATTGTGTGGTTAAAAGACTACTTTACATTTTGAATTTGATTTGAAAAAGCAACATTTTTGAGTCAGACAAAATAAACACACCCATTATTACAACCTGTACTACCGATAAGGTTTAGTGAGAAATTAATCTCATTGTCATTTTAAAATGATTATGCATCAGTTCTGTGATTCATACTTTACTGAATTAATTCAAAAAAATATAGTTGCAGTTACAGAAAAACCCTTACATTTCTTCAGTCCTGGCTTTAACCGATGTGCTCCACCATGGTCCAAACTGTACAAAATCAAGATATAGTTTTCCATATTAGGGTCGCCGTATAAATTCATATGAAACAACAGCAAAACCCACAACAACAATCATCATTTTTAACTGCTAAATAATAGGCTGCTGAGCTATTAAACATATGTGAAGTGCTTGCATGGGCCGGTTTTGTATTGGACTAAACGTGACATTTTGGTAAAGCAGCTAAATTAATGTGCTAAACTGAGGCCAGTCTGAATCAGCCATGTGTTCAATTACTCTTGTAAGTACTGAGAAGAAGTGTATTTTAACAGAGAGGTAACCACTTAGCTTTGCTTATGATCAATAGGTCCATAAATATGAATCTTGGAACTGAACTGAATGTAATGACTGAATCGTGTATTTTATGATTTTCATCTTCATTAGGAGCTTTTGTGTATATGTAGTTTCAGTATAACCTGTTGTAAGAGATCCAGCTACAACATTAAAAATGGACACATTTAAACACATCCTGCCATCTTCACATACCACAATGTCTGCAGTTTCCTTTTTGGATCCTCCGCTATGGCAGTGAGCCTCTTCGACCCACTGTCTCCTGGATGATTGTAACTGAGATCCAGCTCTTTCAGGGGGGAAGCTAGGTTGGAATCCAGAGCTGAGGCGAGGGCAAAGCAGCCTTTCTCTGTCACCTTACAACCCGACAGCCTGCCAACCACACACATACACACGTTTTGAAAAACACATTGCAGCAAATTCTGTTACTGCATTAATCCTGACTAAGCGCTCAAGCATTTGTCCGGATTATGAAAACACAATGCATTAACATATTAAATCACGAACTGCTTTCTTTGACTGTTAGAAACTGATAATATTTAGTCTTCTCTGTCCATGTCAGAGACATTAATTAGCAACTTTGAATCAGATATTAAGATACTGGGGGAAGGATACTACCTGTGTTCTAAATCAAGGGAAGGGTCCAAAGTAACAGCACTAGCAAGAGCCTTGAGCCTTTTTAATGTAATTAAACATTTAACCCAGTCAGCATGCCTCTAAATATTTGCCTCTACTGTTCCCTAAAAAGAATCAAATCAAATGTTTAAACTTAGTAGTGCAATAGATGCCAAATTATCTTATAAACCTGAGCAACACATTTAATTTGTCCAAAGATTGTTAATAGAAATGCTCAATAAGAAAATACAGAAAGCTACTGGAACAAAGGTTAGCTCAGTGGTGAGCTCAGGACCTCATTCATGCAGCTTCTCTCAAACTTGAGCCACTTTCACAAGTGAAAGGTTTCAAACATTCGCTGCACAGCTCAATAAACTTGTTTGCACTTTGGAATAGTTACACTTAAATCTAAGCATTGTAATCCCCCCCCAACATGTACATGATATTGTGTAGGTTGTGTTGCTCATTATAAAATGTATAGAACATGTATACTTACTTGAGACTCTCTAGTTTACATTGTAAACTCTTTAGGCCATTAGCAAGTAGCTCCACTCCTGAATCCAGCAGGTCATTATGACTCAGGTCCAGCTCTATGAGATTAGAGGACGTGGAAGTGAGGACTGAGGATGTTAGACCTTTACAGGACTCCTCAGAGAGCTTGCACCAACTCAGCCTGTAAAAAGAGAAAGGTCCTGAGGATGATTACTTGGTTTATTAGGTAGGTGCCAGTGCTGGAAATATGCTGGTTAGTTACATGTAGCTGAGACTGTTAGCAAAACAGTGTTATCTTGTTTCAGGGGACAGGGCTGAGAGTGAAAGAGCAAGGATGGAAGTCACTGGATTAACTCATTTTAAAAGGGTATCCACAAGAGTGTGAAATAAATCAGGGGGACAAGATTAATTTACAGTGGAAACCACTTATAGCGATCACGGACATAGTAATCAACCGTTTATATGGATCAAAAAGCTTGGGACAGAATCGTTCCTATAGAATTTCCATTAAAATAATTTGGTTACTGTGATCAGGTAATCCGCTTACAGTGTTCATTTTGGGTGTTTGGACCATAATAAAGTTGTTTTTTTACAGTTTTTATTAGTTCCGTCAGTAATTTACTGCTCCTCTCTCTGTCTCTATCACTCACCCTGCCGATGCCAACTAAATCAGGCCAAACTGAGCCCACCCCACAATCTCTACTGCTCTCCATATATCGTCTTAGTTTACAAATTGTGTTGTTTTTACCCAGTCTACACATGTGTACGATGACACTGTTTGTGTGTTCATGTGTGGGTGCATGTGTGTGTGTTTGTCACAGCTCGAGAGTGAGGAGAAGAGAGCTTCCAGGACGGGCTGATGAATGCCCGCGCTGCTATGAAGACAGATTTGACTCATTAAGAAAAGTATTGTGGTGATCAGTGTTGATATTGTGGCGTCATTTCAAACTTTAAACTGTAGCAATCAGAGACGTCAGCTGAGTTGGTGTCAGTGTGTGTGTCTGAGAGAGAGAAGCGAGCAGCGAATTAAGTGAGTGTGTGTGTGAGATGTCCGCAATGTTACCTTACCCTTAAGTTCATACAGAAGCTACACAATATAGTATTAAAAACGTTTACTAGTTTGTTAATGAGAATCTGTTTGCAAAACTAGTGGAACTAAATGAAATAACTGAGCAGTGAATAGCATTTAGTCCACCTAGCCAACTGGGTCAGCCAACTTAAGTTAAAAATGTAAACATATGGTCTGGCTTAGCAGCTAGCTGAGTGTTCTTTGCTTAGACAAGGGTAGGATTCAACAGCAGTAAGAAAACTGTACCTCCTTTCAGAGGGCTCAGCAAGTTTATGACTGAAGTGCCTGACATCCACAGCAGGATCTTATGATAGATAATCATCTAAAAACTGGGTTTCCATAATGCTGACGTAAATATATATTGTTTTTGCATAGGGCTACATCATAATACCATAATAATATTTGTAATACTCATTTTAAAGTACTTACAATGTAGTTTTGGAGACTTTGACCACTGGCAACATTCCCAGAAAAACTTTTTCTGATTTCAAGTACTTTTTCAGATCAAACACATCAAGTTTCTCATCGGACATAAGCAGCACATAAGTCAGAGCTGACCACTGGGAGGTGGAGAAATTTTCAAATGCCTTTGTCTCTGACAGCAGGTACTTTTTCACTTCTTTAACAAGAGACTGGTCATTCAGCTCATTCAAACAGTGGAAAAGATTGAGGTTTTTATCCGAATCCTGGATCTCTTCACTAATTTTGTGTTTGATGTAGTCAATTGTTTTCTTGTTGGTCTCTGTGTTATGTTCCGTCTTTTTCAGAAGGTCTTTCAGTAAATTTTGATTTGTTTCCAGAGAGAGACCAAGCAGGAAGCGAAGAAACAGATCCCAGTCTCCATTTTTACTATCTAGAGCCTTGTCCACAGCTCTCTTGTAGAAGTCCGATGCAGACAAGTCTGCAACCACCTCAGACAAGTCTGCATCCACTGAGGTGGGTTTTGAGAGCAGATTTTCTCCTTTGTTATTGAACGCTTGAAGCACAAAAAAAGCTGCCAGAAACTCTTGAATGCTCAGATGGACAAAACAGAAAAAATGATTCTGGTACTGCCCACAACCTTCTCGTGTAACCCGAGTAAATAATCCAGAGAACACTGCAGTTTTTTCTATGTCAATACCACACTCTGTCAGGTTTTCTTCAGTGAAGAGAAGGTTTCCTTTCTCTAGCTCCTCGAAGGCCAGTTTTCCCAAAGATAGGATTGTGTCTTTGTTCCTTGTATTCCAGCATGAATCTGTTTCAGAACTCTCACTTGTCTCCTCATCACCATATTTCACATTAGCCTGTCTGCATTGCAGCAAAAGAAAGCAAAGATACATGTCAGTCAGCGTCTTGGGCATGCCCTCTTCTTGGTTTCGATTCACAAAGTCCTCCAGAACTTTTGAAGTGATCCAACAGAAGACTGGGAGGTGACACATGATATAAAGGCTTCTTGATTTCTTGACATGGGACAAGACCTTCATAAGAAAATCCTTATCACTGAATCTCTTCCCGAAGTACTCCTCCTTCTGGTCATCATTGAATCCTCGCACCTCAGTAACCCGGTCAACTTTATCAGCAGGGATATTACTGGATGCTGCAGGTCGGGAGGTGATCCAAATTTGAGCTTCAGAAAGCAAGTTTCCTTTGATAAGGTTTGCAAGCAGAACATTCACGGAGGTTTTCTTTTTCACATCAGTCAAATCCATATCTTGACTGAAGTTTAGGTCAAGGCGACATTCATCGAAGCCATCCAGGACAATCAGAACTTTGTACTTGTCATAGTTGCTTATTTCTGATTCCTTCATAGCAGGGCAGAACTGATGAAGAAGGTCTTCGAAACTGTGCTCTCTGTCTTTTTGCAAATTCAACTCCCGGAAAGGAAGAGGAAATATATATTGTATGTCTGTATTGGCTTTACCCTCAGCCCAGTCCAGCATGTACTTCATTGATGCAAAAGATTTTCCAATGCCTGCCACTCCGATGGTTAGCACAGTTCTAATTGGTATATTTTCACATCCAGGTTTGAAGATGTCATGATATCTAATGGGCTTTTCTTCTGTTACTGGTTTGAATTTTGCCTCCTGAACCTGTCTGACCTCATGCTGATCATTGACGTCTCCCCTCTGTCCCTCTATGATGAAGACATTTGTGAAGACATCATTCAGAAGAGCAGAGGTTTTCTCCTTATCAATCCCCTCAGACACCCGGGTGAATTGCTCCCTCAGCTGAGATTTGAGTTTCCTTTGACTTGTGACATCAGGCTTCTCTATAAGAAAACATTTTGACATGAATTATTAAAACACCAAGAATTATGCGGTTGTTTTTTTATTTGAGTAAATACTAGTGAAGCTCTAAAGAGTTGCAAAAGCAAAAGCAAAAGCTAGTTCAGTCATCTGCTACTGTTCATTACATCTATCTACTAATTCCAAAAAGCTGTCTGTTTGTCTCTCTGTATGTGGAACACATACTGTATGTCAAGAATTGTTCATCTTATTAGCTTCCCACTTGTAATTGTGTATTGTCATAAAATATGAATACATTTTGAATAAACCAGTGACCATCATCAGCGTAAGTGATGTTGTCAATTAGGGTTGTCACGATACCAAAATAATTTCGATAGCAAGTCATAC
The DNA here is from genome assembly GCF_022539355.2 of Hippoglossus stenolepis. Lineage (NCBI taxonomy): Eukaryota > Metazoa > Chordata > Actinopteri > Pleuronectiformes > Pleuronectidae > Hippoglossus > Hippoglossus stenolepis. The sequence continues at coordinate 17,853,991 of NC_061488.1, read as the reverse complement.
ATTTCAATACCCATATTTTTTCAACACTTTTCGTAAAAAGGAAAGTCGCTCTATCTGAGCCAGTGGCACCAGACTTCTGTAGTAAAAACATGGGTTGAGAAATGATGGTGATAAATTAGTCATAGCAGAGGGTTTAATTCGTTTTTGAGGCTACCAGTAGTGTGCAGGCTAATCCTGGGTTTGAGCTTCATCACCATGAAATGTCAGACTTACAATGTCATTTATGCCCATTATTTCCATTCTCAATAAAATTGCAATTTATCTGTTAAGTGTTTTCTAGTTTTTTATATTCATGCATGAAGGTGGGTTTTTGACAATGGATAAGTGACCTTCACTTTACAGCATTAGGCTTTGTATAATTCAGATCAAGGTCATAACTTGTTAACTCCAATAACATAACGTCTTATTATAGATGTGCAGCTGCTGCAGTGAGAGAGAGAAAAACGCACGTAAATACAGGTAAAGCATAATACCTCGTATTTCTGTCATCCTGTCATATGACGTATCAGGCAGGGAGCAAGATCGGGAGGTTATCCAGAGCTGGGCGGAAGGAAGCAGGTTTCCATTGATGAGGTTTGTCAGTAGCACATCCACTGAGGCTGGCTGTAGGACATCTGTCAAAATGTCACTGTGGTTGAAGTCAAGAGGTTGTTGATAACAGTCCAGTCCATCCAAGACAAATAAAACTTTGACATTTTCATAGTTAGATATGACATATTCTTTGGTCTCCTTGAATAAATGATTAAGAAGTCCCACCAAGCTGATTTTTTCCTCTTTTATCCCATTAAGTTTTAAGAAGTCCAGTGGAAATATAAGTTCTTCATCATCCTTTGCTTTGACAAAACGGGTCCACAACCAAGTGGAAAGTGATTTCTTATCATTATTTTCTGCCCAGTTTTGAATGAACTTCTTTACATGGAAGGTTTTTCCAACATCAGGTTCTCCAATAGTAAGCAGAGTTCTTATTGTCTGTCCTTTTTCGCATTTGAAGATTTCAGATGTCTCATTCACCTTTTTGAATGATTTTTGCTTTCCATTTTTCTCTTCATCATTGGTGTCACCAACACATTTTTCTCTAATAATGTGTTCAGTGTTTTTCTGGTTAGGATGAGTTTGGTCTTCAACTTGAGAGTATTCTCCACAAAATCTTTTCTTCAGGCTTGATACCAGCTGCTGTCGGCGCTTCAAGGTCTCTGAATAAACAGAACAATTTTCTGCATATTATATCAACTCTTGTGCTATTTTTAAAGGTTCAGTGTATAAAATCTAGGTGAAAGGGATCTATTGGCAGAAATTAATAATAATATTAAAATAATCCCAGTGATATTTTCACAGTGTGTAATCATCTAAATTGGACAAATTGTTGTTTTCTTTACCCTAGAATGGGCCCTTTATATTTAAATACTTTATATTTACATCAGGAGCGGATCCTCTCTACAGAGGCCTCAGTTTTTTCTTTCCAAACTGGACGAACTACCTTTTGAGTTTTAATGACGACTGAAGGCTCCTACAGGTTCTCTCTCATGTTTGGAAGGGGAGGTTAGGTGAGGGGTATTCAGCTGCAACATGACACTTCAACTTCAGATGTCACTAAATTCTACACACTGATCCTTTAAACTAAAATAACAATAATTTGTCATACAAAAATAACACCACCTACAGAGGAAATTGTGAGCTATGGAAATCCCAAAGTTTCTTACCTCGACATTCTGTCACTTTCTGAATATATTGAGAGGGAATCTTGTCAACTCCTGAAGGTTGAGAGATGATCCACAGTCGAGCAGAGGGAAGCAACGTCCCCTTGATGAGGTTTTTGAGCAGCACATCCATTGAGGCTCGCTCTTTTATGTCAGTCAGGTCCTTGTTTTTTTCAAAGTCAAGATCAAGTTTACATTTTTCCAGGCCATCAAGGATAAAAGCTACTTTACACTTGTCATATTTGGGAGCTTGTCGTGGTTTGATATCCCTGAAGAAATTATTAAGCAGATCTTCCATGCTTAGAGTTTTGTATCTGCTTGAATTTAGCTGATTGAAATTAAATGACACAATCAAGTCTGTGTCTTTGTTGGAGTTTCCTTTTGCCCAATCAACCATTAACATCTCTTTTTGAAATGTTTTACCAATACCAGGAACACCCTTCATTAGAACTGTTCGCGTACTGTTCGAAGGTTCAAATATTTCATTGTAACTTTTTAGAAGTTGTGGTTCGTCTTTCTTGCCTTCGACAGCGTTTATCACAAAGAGTTCTGTGTCAATCTCTTTTTGACTCTGATCTTTATAATCGTTGAGAATTCTCTTCTTCAGGTGATCTCTGAGTTCCGGCATGCCATCTTTCTCTGAGGTAAAACAAAAACAGAAAAGAAATATAATGACCTCTCTAATGAGATATGGCAGTAATTTTATATTTTAAATAATTAGGGTTGTCACGATACCAAAAGAATTTCGATAGCAAGTCATACATTTCAATACTCATATTTTTTCAATACTTTTCGTAAAAAGGAAAGTCGCTCTATCTGAGCCAGTGGCACCAGACTTCTGTAGTAAAAACATGGGTTGAAAAATTATGGTGATAAATTAGTCATAGCAGAGGGTTTAATTCGTTTTTGAGGCTACCAGTAGTGTGCAGGCTAATCCTGGGTTTGAGATTCATCACCATGAAATGTCAGACTTACAATGTCATTTATGCCCATTATTTCCATTCTCAATAAAATTGCAAATATTTTCTAGTTTTTTTGTATTCATGCATGAAGGTGGGTTTTTGACAATGGATAAGTGACCTTCACTTTACAGCATTAGGCTTTGTATAATTCAGATCAAGGTCATAACTTGTTAACTCCAATAACATAACGTCTTATTATAGATGTGCAGCTGCTGCAGTGAGAGAGAGAAAAACGCACGTAAATACAGGTAAAGCATAATACCTCGTATTTCTGTCATCCTGTCATATGACTCATCAGGCAGGGAGCAAGATCGGGAGGTTATCCAGAGCTGGGCGGAAGGAAGCAGGTTTCCTTTGATGAGGTTTGTCAGTAGCACATCCACTGAGGCTGGCTGTAGGACATCTGTCAAAATGTCACTGTGGTTGAAGTCAAGAGGTTGTTGATAACAGTCCAGTCCATCCAAGACAAATAAAACTTTGACATTGTCATAGTTAGATATGACAGATTCTTTGGTCTCCTCGAATAAATGATTAAGAAGTCCCACCAAGCTGATTTTTTCCTCTTTTATCCCATTAAGTTTGAAGAAGTCCAGTGGAAATATAAGTTCTTCATCATCCTTTGCTTTGACAAAACGGGTCAATATCCGACTGAAAAATGATTTCTTATCATTATTTTCTGCCCAGTTTTGAATGAACTTCTTTACGTGGAAGGTTTTTCCAATATCAGGTTCTCCAATAGTAAGCAGAGTTCTTACTGTCTGTCCTTTTTCGCATTTGAAGATTTCAGATGTCTCATTCACAATTTTGAATGCTTTTTGCTTTCCATTTTTCTCTTCATCATTGGCGTCACCAACACATTTTTCTCTAATAATGTGTTCAGTGTTTTTCTGGTTAGGATGAGTTTTGTCTTCAACTTGAGAGTATTCTCCACAAAATCTTTTCTTCAGGCTTGATACCAGCTGCTGTCGGCGCTTCAAGGTCTCTGAATAAACAGAACAATTTTCTGCATATTATATCAACTCTTGTGCTATTTTTAACGGTTCAGTGTATAGAATTTAGGTGAAAGGGATCTATTGGCAGAAATTAATAATAATATTAAAATAATCCTAGTGATATTTTCACAGTGTGTAATCATCTAAATTGTACGAATTGTTGTTTTCTTTACCCTAGAATGGGCCCTTTATATTTAAATACTTTATATTTACATCAGGAGCGGATCCTCTCTACAGAGGCCTCAGTTTTTTCTTTCCAAACTGGACAAACAACCTTTTGAGTTTTTATGACGACTGAAGGCTCCTACAGGTTCTCTCTCATGTTTGGAAGGGGAGGTTAGGTGAGGGGTATTCAGCTGCAACATGACACTTCAACTTCAGATGTCACTAAATTCTACACACTGATCCTTTAAACTAAAATAACAATAATTTGTCAAACAAAAATAACACCACCTACAGAGGAAATTTTGAGCTAGGGAAATCCCAAAGTTTCTTACCTCGACATTCTGTCACTTTCTGAATATATTGAGAGGGAATCTTGTCAACTCCTGAAGGTTGAGAGATGATCCACAGTCGAGCAGAGGGAAGCAACGTCCCCTTGATGAGGTTTTTGAGCAGCACATCCATTGAGGCTCGCTCTTTTATGTCAGTCAGGTCCTTGTTTTTTTCAAAGTCAAGATCAAGTTTACATTCTTCCAGGCCATCAAGGATAAAAGCTACTTTATACTTGTCATAGGTGGGAGCTTGTCGTGGTTTGATATCACTGAAGAAATTATTAAGCAGATCTTCCATGCTTAGAGTTTTGTCTCTGCTTGAATTTAGCTGATTGAAATTAAATGACACAATCAAGTCTATGTCTTTGTTGGAGTTTCCTTTTGCCCAATCAACCATTAACATCTCTTTTTGAAATGTTTTACCAATACCAGGAACACCCTTCATTAGAACTGTTCGCGTACTGTTCGAAGGTTCAAATATTTCATTGTAACTTTTTAGAAGTTGTGGTTTGTCTTTCTTGCCTTCGACAGCTTTTATCACAAAGAGTTCTGTGTCTTTTTGACTCTGATCTTTATAATTGTCGAGAATTCTCTTCTTCAGGTGATCTCTGAGTTCCTGCTTGGCATCTTTCTCTGAGGTAAAACAAAAACAGAAAAGAAATATAATGACCTCTCTAATGAGATATGGCAGTAATTTTATATTTTAGAGCAATGTGGTGGCATTTAAAAACGTGTTATGAATTCAGTTAAAGCACAGAGAAGAAATGGTATTATGATATTTAATTGTGACTATCAATATACAATGTTATGAAATTCGACTTCCTTTACGATCAGAACAATTTTCTGCATATTATATCAACTTTTGTGCTATTTTTAACGGTTCAGTGTATAGAATTTAGGTGAAAGGGATCTATTGGCAGAAATTAATAATAATATTAAAATAATCCTAGTGATATTTTCACAGTGTGTAATCATCTAAATTGTACGAATTGTTGTTTTCTTTACCCTAGAATGGGCCCTTTATATTTAAATACTTTATATTTACATCAGGAGCGGATCCTCTCTACAGAGGCCTCAGTTTTTTCTTTCCAAACTGGACAAACAACCTTTTGAGTTTTTATGACGACTGAAGGCTCCTACAGGTTCTCTCTCATGTTTGGAAGGGGAGGTTAGGTGAGGGGTATTCAGCTGCAACATGACACTTCAACTTCAGATGTCACTAAATTCTACACACTGATCCTTTAAACTAAAATAACAATAATTTGTCAAACAAAAATAACACCACCTACAGAGGAAATTTTGAGCTAGGGAAATCCCAAAGTTTCTTACCTCGACATTCTGTCACTTTCTGAATATATTGAGAGGGAATCTTGTCAACTCCTGAAGGTTGAGAGATGATCCACAGTCGAGCAGAGGGAAGCAACGTCCCCTTGATGAGGTTTTTGAGCAGCACATCCATTGAGGCTCGCTCTTTTATGTCAGTCAGGTCCTTGTTTTTTTCAAAGTCAAGATCAAGTTTACATTCTTCCAGGCCATCAAGGATAAAAGCTACTTTATACTTGTCATAGGTGGGAGCTTGTCGTGGTTTGATATCACTGAAGAAATTATTAAGCAGATATTCCATGCTTAGAGTTTTGTCTCTGCTTGAATTTAGCTCATTGAAATTAAATGACACAATCAAGTCTATGTCTTTGTTGGAGTTTCCTTTTGCCCAATCAACCATTAACATCTCTTTTTGAAATGTTTTACCAATACCAGGAACACCCTTCATTAGAACTGTTCGCGTACTGTTCGAAGGTTCAAATATTTCATTGTAACTTTTTAGAAGTTGTGGTTTGTCTTTCTTGCTTTTGACAGCTTTTATCACAAAGAGTTCTGTGTCAATCTTTTTTTGATTCTGATCTTTATAATCGTCGAGAATTCTCTTCTTCAGGTGATCTCTGAGTTCCTGCTTGGCATCTTTCTCTGAGGTAAAACAAAAACAGAAAAGAAATATAATGACCTCTCTAATGAGATATGGCAGTAATTTTATATTTTAGAGCAATGTGGTGGCATTTAAAAACGTGTTATGAATTCAGTTAAAGCACAGAGAAGAAATGGTATTATGATATTTAATTGTGACTATCAATATACAATGTTATGAAATTCGACTTCCTTTATTGAATGTTTGTTTGAGTACCTGCAACACTGATGAAGTCGAGTGGGTCATCCTGAGATCGGTTGCCTATCTCTTTCATTGTCTCTGGCTGGAGTGTGCTTCAACACAGACAAAACATTTTATTATTACATAGTTCAGTTCTCAAGTTTGTGTGAGTAAGGAACTATAATTTTACTGTGACAGAAATAGTAACTCTTGCTCAAGACATGAAATGACTGGTAATTTATAGTCTATAATCTCTTTAACTCCAGATCTAACTATACCGAAGCCCTGGCATTACCAACATTATCTCACCTTTGTTGTTTGTCACTGAAGTTGATAAGTTTGTCCATGGAGCTGTCACTTTTCACAGAAACATGGCTGGGTTCAGAAGAGACCGATCCTTCTTTGTCAGAAAACCTTTAACACAAATGGTAGAAATGTTTTTACAATGACAAACATTAACAGCCAAATCATTTAGAGCTCCAATATGTCAATTACAGTCAATGTATATGCACCAGTGTACGTCATTCTGCACAGTCAAGCTCAAACATCCAAGAGAAGTAGCAATGAACAAAACACATTTCTGAGTAAAGAAGGATGACTTTAACACAATGGAAGAATTGCTCTCTACTACACTCAGGCCTCAGGTGGGAGGTGTAATTCATTGTCATAAATACAGGTTACGGTATGAACCTCTCTATTCACAGCAGTACACATGTGCATTTTTTTAGAAGCTGACAGAAAAGGAACCAGCAAGCTGAGAAGCCAAAGAGCATACTTTGTGCAAGTTGTAAATAGGCTGGTTCTTGCATATATCCTCTAGTGCACTAACTTGAACACATCATCAGTGCTGTATCCTGAAGCCATTGGGTGTTTCAGGTCTTACAACAGACACCCATCCAGGCGACCTGACCGAGATTGATCAAGTCCCGGCCTGTGTTCAAGTGGCGTTCTTCTGACCCCACTGGTCACCCCTTTTCAGCCAGAGACACCTGGATGCTTTCTTAGCTGCCTCCATGTTGTCACAAATGGCTCTCCTCCTGCTCTGTACTCTGATCCCCAGGACTCCATAGGCTTGAATGGCCTGCAAAACCCAGACTGTCTACTTTCACTGGCATACAGATGGTCTCCCATCTGTTCCTGCAGCAGTCCTCCAGCATCTTCTGGTATTTTGCTCTTTTCCTCTCTTGAGCCTCCTCCATCCTCTCCTCCAAGGGTACGGTTAGCTCATGTAGGATGAGCTGCCTTGTTGTTTCTGAGACCAAGATGATGTCGGGTCTCAGCGAGGACTGGGTGATGTGTGATGGAATTTTCAGCTGCCTCTCCAGGTCGACTGTCATCACCCAGTCTCGTGCTGTGGCCAGCAATCAAACTGAGCTTCTGCTGGAGCACTTAGGTGGCAGTTCGCCCTCCCTGACACGCGCGATGGTTCTTGCTCTGGTGTTGTGCTCACAAGTCCAGCCCTGCCCTGTGCCACACTCCCAGGGAGGGCTTTGTGCCTGAGCCAAGCTTCTGCCTGTTTGACTGCCTCTGTCGCCCTCCACTTCCTCCCTGTCCTAATTATTTATTACCAAATTTATCTCACCTTTGTTGTTTGTCACTGAAGTTGATAAGTTTGCCCATGGAGCTGTCACTTTTCACAGAAACATGGCTGGGTTCAGAAGAGACTGATCCTTCTTCGTCAGAAAACCTTTAACACAAATGGTAGAAATGTTTTTACAATGACAGACATTAACAGCCAAATCATTTAGAGCTCCAATATCTCAATTACAGTCAATGTATATGCACCAGTGTACGTCATTCTGCACAGTCAAGCTCAAACATCCAAGTCACCCTCCACTTCCTCCCTGTCCTCATTATGATTCCTGCACCAGCCACTCTGGAATCCATCGATCCAGCATATTGCAGGAAGTCTGATCTTGTTTGCGGTTTCCAAACAGTGCTATGCTGCTCAGGCTCCATGGCAAGCCCAGCCATCTGCGCAGGTTGCTGCTCACAATGCGCTCAAAACCTTCAACAATGGTCATTGGGATTCATATATGAGCAGAGGCCATATGATTCTTGGGAGGATACCGTGTTGGTAGACCCAGGCCTTGAACTTTTCAGGGAGTCCAGACCTGTCCCCAGTTCTTAACCATCCTCCCAGGTCGGCACTGGTGGCCTTGATGGATTCAGTGTCCTTCAGGCTGCAGTTGAAGACCTTCCCAAGGCTCTTCACTGTTTCTTCTGTGACGGATGGTATGTGGACCTCTCCCACCCTGAAGCTGAACTTGTCTGTGACTTTCCCTCTTTTCAGAAACAAGGGACGGGACTATGCAGGTTTGAAACTCATGCGTCCCCATGACATGAGCTTCTCCAACCCATGAAGGATCCACCGGGCTCCTGGCACTGATGATGATGTCACCGTCAGGTCATCCATGAAGGCTCTGATAGGTGGCTGCCTCACTCCGGATTTGCTAAAGGGGCCGGCACTCTGGTTCTGCTGACTTAACCAGCATGCTCATTGCCAGCGCAAAGAGGGTAACGGAGATGGTACAACCAGTGATTATTCCCACTTGCAGTTGGTGCCAGTCCGATGTCACTTGGCCTGAGGAGACGCTCAACCTGAACTCACTGTAGTATCCCAGTATGAGGTCTTTAACCTTCTGGGGTATATGATGTCTCTCCAGTGCAACCTCGACCAACTTGTGGGGTATTGACCCATATGCGTTGGTAAGGTCAGGCAACAGTAAAGCCAGATCTCATTTGCCCTCTTTCGCCTCTCTGATGATCTGCGTCACCACGCCTGTGTGTTCTAGGCAACCAGGGACGCGAGGTATACCTCCCTTCTGTACCGATGTATCAATGTAGTTGTTGCCCAACAGAAAGTCGAAAAGTCTCCTGGTCACAACGCTGAAGAAGATCTTGCTCTCTACGCTGAGAAAGGAGATGATTCAGAACTGATCAATGTTTTCTAACAGCTCTTCTTTTGGGATGAATACCCCCTCAGCATATATCCATGGCTGGGCAATCTTCCCTCTTCTCCAGATCACCTTCAGGGCCCTCCAAAGACAATGCTGCAGCTTCGGACAGTTCTAATAGTACCTGCATGGTACTCCACTCGGTCCAGGTGCTAAGATGGATGTAGCTCTCCTCACCACTTCTTACACTTTACTCAGACAGGGCTCTTAAAGATTAAAATCTGTTGTTGGGTCTGTTTGTGTTATCAGAGCGTTATATAAACCCAGTTGTTGGTCTCTCCTGTTGCCACTGTAGGTGCTCTTGAGGTGGTTGTTTGTGACTTCTGTGGAGCAGGTCAAGCGACCCATTCTTTTCTGGCCCGGGAGCAGCTTAGTCAGCTTGAATAGGTTTGCACAATCCCAAATCACTCAACTGCGATGCTCACTATGATAGTGGCCATGGTTCTCAGCCACTGTTCCATGTCCCCCTTGATAATTCCTTCCAAGATGCGATCCACATTTTCATCAAATTGCTGCCATACTGCTCTTTTTATGGACTGGGGCCATTGGATCCTTGGTTTGGCCACTGGAGCACAGGGCAGCCACTGTAGATGGTGATTGGTGGCTCTGTGCATTGCCGGTGGCTGGTGTCGAGGGCTCTGGTAGGCTGTGCACAGCTGAATGCAAATGGAGCTGCCTATTGAGTGCTGGCTCGCACTATATACAGTGGATATAAAAAGTCTACACACCGCTGTTAAAATGCCATGTTTTTGTGATGTCAAAAAATGAGACCAAGATAAATCATATCAGAATTTTTCCACCATTAATGTGACCTATAACGTGAACAATTCAATTGAAAAACAAACTGAAATATTTTAGGGGGAAAAATTAAAAATTAAAAAATAAAATAATGCGTTTGCATAAGTGTGCACACCCTCTTATAACTGGGGATGTGGCTGTGTTCAGAATTAACCAATCACATTCAAACTCATGTTAAATAGTAATCAGTACACTCCTGCCATCATTTAAAGTGACTCTGAATAATCCCAAATAAAGTTCAGCTGTTCTAGTAGGATTTTCCGGACATTTTCTGAGTTGAATCTTACAGCAAAAGCCATGGTCCACAGAGAGCTTCCTAAGCATCAGAGGGATCTCATTGTTGAAAAGTATCAGTCAGGAGAAGGGTACAAAATAATTTCCAAGGCATTAGATATACCATGGAACACAATGAAGAGAGCCATCATCAAGTGGAGAAAATATGGCACAACAGTGACATTACCAAGAACTGGACGTCCCTCCAAAATTGATGAAAAGACGAGAAGAAAACTGGTCAGGGAGGCTTTCAAGAGGCCTACAGCAACATTAAAGGAGCTGCAGGAATTTCTGGCAAGTACTGGCTGTGTACTACATGTGACAACAATCTCCCGTATTCTTCATATGTTTGGGCTATGGGGTAGGGTGGCAAGATGGAAGCCTTTTCTTACGAAGTAAACATCCAAGCCCGGCTAAATTTTGCAAAAGCATACATGAAGTCTCCCAAAAGCATGTGGGGAAATGTGTTATGGTCTGATGAAACCAAGGTTGAACTTTTTGGCCATAATTCCAAAAGGTATGTTTGGTGCAAAAACAACACTGCACATCACCCAAAGAACACCATACCCACAGTGAAGCATGGTGGTGGCAGCATCATGCTTTGGGGCTGTTTTTCAGCTGGAACCGGGCCGTTCGTCAAGGTTGAGGGAATTATGAACAGTTCCAAATACCAGTCAATTTTGGCACAAAACCTTCAGGCTTCTTAAAAGCTGAAGATGAAGAGGAATTTCACCTTTCAGCATGACAATGACCCAAAGCATACATCCAAATCAACAAAGCATGGCTTCACCAGAAGAAGATTCATGTTTTGGAATGGCCCAGCCAGAGCCCAGACCTGAATCCAATCGAACATCTGTGGGGTGATCTGAAGAGGGCTGTGTACAGGAGATGCCCTCGCAATCTGACAGATTTGGAGCGCTTTTGCAAAGAAGAGTGGGCAAATATTGCCAAGTCAAGATGTGCCATGCTAATAGATTCCTACCCAAAAAGACTGAGTGCTGTAATAGAATCAAAAGGTGCTTCAACAAAGTATTAGTTTAAGGGTGTGCACACTTATGCAACCAGGTTATTGTAAGTTTTTTATTTTTTATGTTTCCCTAAAAGATTTCAATTTGTTTTCAATTGAATTGTTCACGTTATAGGTCACATTAAAGGTGGAAAAAGTTCGCAAATGATTTATCTTTGTCTCATTTTTACATCACAAAAACCTGGGATTTTAACAGGGTGTATATACTTTTCATATCCACTGTATATATATACACACACTTTATATACTTTATTTGTCACAGCAAAGTTAGAAGAGTTTGTTAAATCTGACATGTCATGTTTGTACGAACTAACCATACCATCAAATGTATGAGAAATTTAGGAAAAGAATAAATTTTTCTTGCATGAAGTCCATTGTTTTTTCTACCTTGGCTCAGGCTACATCCACACTACTATGTTTTAGTCATAAGGCTTGACTGTGTTATACCTGCCATCTATATAAAACTGAATATCAAGCACCTAAAACGGACAACTTTGGAAATGCAGCTTATGGTTTGAAAAAGGACAGACAGAAAGGGAGATGTAAGTAAACAATGAAGCAGTCACCCAAACTCTTTGTGACTTATCCAATCAAACTGTACCACAGCCCTGGCATTACCAACATTATCTCACCTTTGTTGTTTGTCACTGAAGTTGATAAGTTTGCCCATGGAGCTGTCACTTTTCACAGAAACATGGCTGTGTTCAGAAGAGACTGATCCTTCTTCGTCAGAAAACCTTTAACACAAATGGTAGAAATGTTTTTACAATGACAAACATTAACAGCCAAATCATTTAGAGCTCCAATATCTCAATTACAGTCAATGTATATGCACCAGTGTACGTCATTCTGCACAGTCAAGCTCAAACATCCAAGTCACCCTCCACTTCCTCCCTGTCCTCATTATGATTCCTGCACCAGCCACTCTGGAATCCATCGATCCAGCATATTGCAGGAAGTCTGATCTTGTTTGCGGTTTCCAAACAGTGCTATGCTGCTCAGGCTCCATGGCAAGCCCAGCCATCTGCGCAGGTTGCTGCTCATAATGCGCTCAAAACCTTCAACAATGGTCATTGGGATTCATATATGAGCAGAGGCCAGACGATTCTTGGGAGGATACCGTGTTGGTAGACCCAGGCCTTGAACTTTTCAGGGAGTCCAGACCTGTCCCCAGTTCTTAACCATCCTCCCAGGTCGGCACTGGTGGCCTTGATGGATTCAGTGTCCTTCAGGCTGCAGTTGAAGACCTTCCCAAGGCTCTTCACTGTTTCTTCTGTGACGGATGGTATGTGGACCTCTCCCACCCTGAAGCTGAACTTGTCTGTGACTTTCCCTCTTTTCAGAAACAAGGGACGGGACTATGCAGGTTTGAAACTCATGCGTCCCCATGACATGAGCTTCTCCAACCCATGAAGGATCCACCGGCTCCTGGCACTGATGATGATGTCACCGTCAGGTCATCCATGAAGGCTCTGATAGGTGGCTGCCTCACTCCAGATTTGCTAAAGGGGCCGGCACTCTGGTTCTGCTGACTTAACCAGCATGCTCATTGCCAGCGCAAAGAGGGTAACGGAGATGGTACAACCAGTGATTATTCCCACTTGCAGTTGGTGCCAGTCCGATGTCACTTGGCCTGAGGAGACGCTCAACCTGAACTCACTGTAGTATCCCAGTATGAGGTCTTTAACCTTCTGGGGTATATGATGTCTCTCCAGTGCAACCTCGACCAACTTGTGGGGTATTGACCCATATGCGTTGGTAAGGTCAGGCAACAGTAAAGCCAGATCTCATTTGCCCTCTTTCGCCTCTCTGATGATCTGCGTCACCACGCCTGTGTGTTCTAGGCAACCAGGGACGCGAGGTATACCTCCCTTCTGTACCGATGTATCAATGTAGTTGTTGCCCAACAGAAAGTCGAAAAGTCTCCTGGTCACAACGCTGAAGAAGATCTTGCTCTCTAAGCTGAGAAAGGAGATGATTCAGAACTGATCAATGTTTTCTAACAGCTCTTCTTTTGGGATGAATACCCCCTCAGCATATATCCATGGCTGGGCAATCTTCCCTCTCCTCCAGATCACCTTCAGGGCCCTCCAAAGACAATGCTGCAGCTTCGGACAGTTCTAATAGTACCTGCATGGTACTCCACTCGGTCCAGGTGCTAAGATGGATGTAGCTCTCCTCACCACTTCTTACACTTTACTCAGACAGGGCTTTTAAAGATTAAAATCTGTTGTTGGGTCTGTTTGTGTTATCAGAGCGTTATATAAACCCAGTTGTTGGTCTCTCCTGTTGCCACTGTAGGTGCTCTTGAGGTGGTTGTTTGTGACTTCTGTGGAGCAGGTCAAGCGACCCATTCTTTTCTGGCCCGGGAGCAGCTTAGTCAGCTTGAATAGGTTTGCACAATCCCAAATCACTCAACTGCGATGCTCACTATGATAGTGGCCATGGTTCTCAGCCACTGTTCCATGTCCACCTTGATAATTCCTTCCAAGATGCGATCCACATTTTCATCAAATTGCTGCCATACTGCTCTTTTTATGGACTGGGGCCATTGGATCCTTGGTTTGGCCACTGGAGCACAGGGCAGCCACTGTAGATGGTGATTGGTGGCTCTGTGCATTGCCGGTGGCTGGTGTCGAGGGCTCTGGTAGGCTGTGCACAGCTGAATGCAAATGGAGCTGCCTATTGAGTGCTGGCTCGCACTATATACAGTGGATATAAAAGTCTACACACCGCTGTTAAAATGCCATGTTTTGTGATGTCAAAAATGAGACCAAGATAAATCATATCAGAACTTTTTCCACCATTAATGTGACCTATAACGTGAACAATTCAATTGAAAAACAAACTGAAATATTTTAGGGGAAAATTAAAAATTAAAAAATAAAATAATGCGTTTGCATAAGTGTGCACACCCTCTTATAACTGGGGATGTGGCTGTGTTCAGAATTAACCAATCACATTCAAACTCATGTTAAATAGTAATCAGTACACTCCTGCCATCATTTAAAGTGACTCTGAATAATCCCAAATAAAGTTCAGCTGTTCTAGTAGGATTTTCCGGACATTTTCTGAGTTGAATCTTACAGCAAAAGCCATGGTCCACAGAGAGCTTCCTAAGCATCAGAGGATCTCATTGTTGAAAAGTATCAGTCAGAGAAGGGTACAAAAGAATTTCCAAGGCATTAGATATACCATGGAACACAATGAAGAGAGCCATCATCAAGTGGAGAAAATATGGCACAACAGTGACATTACCAAGAACTGGACGTCCCTCCAAAATTGATGAAAAGACGAGAAGAAAACTGGTCAGGAGGCTTTCAAGAGGCCTACAGCAACATTAAAGGAGCTGCAGGAATTTCTGGCAAGTACTGGCTGTGTACTACATGTGACAACAATCTCCCGTATTCTTCATATGTTTGGGCTATGGGGTAGGGTGGCAAGATGGAAGCCTTTTCTACGAAGTAAACATCCAAGCCCGGCTAAATTTTGCAAAAGCATACATGAAGTCTCCCAAAAGCATGTGGGGAAATGTGTTATGGTCTGATGAAACCAAGGTTGAACTTTTGGCCATAATTCCAAAAGGTATGTTTGGTGCAAAAACAACAACACTGCACATCACCCAAAGAACACCATACCCACAGTGAAGCATGGTGGTGGCAGCATCATGCTTTGGGGCTGTTTTTCTTCAGCTGGAACCGGGGCCGTTCGTCAAGGTTGAGGGAATTATGAACAGTTCCAAATACCAGTCAATTTTGGCACAAAACCTTCAGGCTTCCGTTAGAAAGCTGAAGATGAAGAGGAATTTCACCTTTCAGCATGACAATGACCCAAAGCATACATCCAAATCAACAAAAGCATGGCTTCACCAGAAGAAGATTCATGTTTTGGAATGGCCCAGCCAGAGCCCAGACCTGAATCCAATCGAACATCTGTGGGGTGATCTGAAGAGGGCTGTGTACAGGAGATGCCCTCGCAATCTGACAGATTTGGAGCGCTTTTGCAAAGAAGAGTGGGCAAATATTGCCAAGTCAAGATGTGCCATGCTAATAGATTCCTACCCAAAAAGACTGAGTGCTGTAATAGAATCAAAAGGTGCTTCAACAAAGTATTAGTTTAAGGGTGTGCACACTTATGCAACCAGGTTATTGTAAGTTTTTTATTTTTTATGTTTCCCCCTAAAAGATTTCAATTTGTTTTTCAATTGAATTGTTCACGTTATAGGTCACATTAAAGGTGGAAAAAGTTCGCAAATGATTTATCTTTGTCTCATTTTTTTACATCACAAAAACCTGGGATTTTAACAGGGGTGTATATACTTTTCATATCCACTGTATATATATACACACACTTTATATACTTTATTTGTCACAGCAAAGTTAGAAGAGTTTGTTAAATCTGACATGTCATGTTTGTACGAACTAACCATACCATCAAATGTATGAGAAATTTAGGAAAAGAATAAATTTTTCTTGCATGAAGTCCATTGTTTTTTCTACCTTGGCTCAGGCTACATCCACACTACTATGTTTTAGTCATAAGGCTTGACTGTGTTATACCTGCCATCTATATAAAACTGAATATCAAGCACCTAAAACGGACAACTTTGGAAATGCAGCTTATGGTTTGAAAAAGGACAGACAGAAAGGGAGATGTAAGTAAACAATGAAGCAGTCACCCAAACTCTTTGTGACTTATCCAATCAAACTGTACCACAGCCCTGGCATTACCAACATTATCTCACCTTTGTTGTTTGTCACTGAAGTTGATAAGTTTGCCCATGGAGCTGTCACTTTTCACAGAAACATGGCTGGGTTCAGAAGAGACTGATCCTTCTTCGTCAGAAAACCTTTAACACAAATGGTAGAAATGTTTTACAATGACAGACATTAACAGCCAAATCATTTAGAGCTCCAATATCTCAATTACAGTCAATGTATATGCACCAGTGTACGTCATTCTGCACAGTCAAGCTCAAACATCCAAGTCACCCTCCACTTCCTCCCTGTCCTCATTATGATTCCTGCACCAGCCACTCTGGAATCGATCGATCCAGCATATTGCAGGAAGTCTGATCTTGTTTGCGGTTTCCAAACAGTGCTATGCTGCTCAGGCTCCATGGCAAGCCCAGCCATCTGCGCAGGTTGCTGCTCATAATGCGCTCAAAACCTTCAACAATGGTCATTGGGATTCATATATAGAGCAGAGGCCAGACGATTCTTGGGAGGATACCGTGTTGGTAGACCCAGGCCTTGAACTTTTCAGGAGTCCAGACCTGTCCCCAGTTCTTAACCATCCTCCCAGGTCGGCACTGGTGGCCTTGATGGATTCAGTGTCCTTCAGGCTGCAGTTGAAGACCTTCCCAAGGCTCTTCACTGTTTCTTCTGTGACGGATGGTATGTGGACCTCTCCCACCCTGAAGCTGAACTTGTCTGTGACTTTCCTCTTTTCAGAAACAAGGGACGGGACTATGCAGGTTTGAAACTCATGCGTCCCCATGACATGAGCTTCTCCAACCCATGAAGGATCCACCGGGCTCCTGGCACTGATGATGATGTCACCGTCAGGTCATCCATGAAGGTTTGTGATAGGTGGCTGCCTCACTCCGGATTTGCTAAAGGGGCGCACTCTGGTTCTGCTGACTTAACCAGCATGCTCATTGCCAGCGCAAAGAGGGTAACGGAGATGGTGCAACCAGTGATTATTCCCACTTGCAGTTGGTGCCAGTCCGATGTCACTTGGCCTGAGGAGACGCTCAACCTGAACTCACTGTAGTATCCCAGTATGAGGTCTTTAACCTTCTGGGGTATATGATGTCTCTCCAGTGCAACCTCGACCAACTTGTGGGGTATTGACCCATATGCGTTGGTAAGGTCAGGCAACAGTAAAGCCAGATCTCATTTGCCCTCTTTCGCCTCTCTGATGATCTGCGTCACCACGCCTGTGTGTTCGAGGCAACCAGGACGCGAGGTATACCTCCCTTCTGTACCGATGTATCAATGTAGTTGTTGCCCAACAGAAAGTCGAAAAGTCTCCTGGTCACAACGCTGAAGAAGATCTTGCTCTCTACGCTGAGAAAGAGATGATTCAGAACTGATCAATGTTTTCTAACAGCTCTTCTTTTGGGATGAATACCCCTCAGCAAATATCCATGGCTGGGCAATCTTCCCTCTCCTCCAGATCACCTTCAGGGCCCTCCAAAGACAATGCTGCAGCTTGGACAGTTCTAATAGTACCTGCATGGTACTCCACTCGGTCCAGGTGCTAAGATGGATGTAGCTCTCCTCACCACTTCTTACACTTTACTCAGACAGGGCTCTTAAAGATTAAAATCTGTTGTTGGGTCTGTTTGTGTTATCAGAGCGTTATATAAACCCAGTTGTTGGTCTCTCCTGTTGCCACTGTAGGTGCTCTTGAGGTGGTTGTTTGTGACTTCTGTGGAGCAGGTCAAGCGACCCATTCTTTTCTGGCCGGGAGCAGCTTAGTCAGCTTGAATAGGTTTGCACAATCCCAAATCACTCAACTGCGATGCTCACTATGATAGTGGCCATGGTTCTCAGCCACTGTTCCATGTCCCCCTTTGATAATTCCTTCCAAGATGCGATCCACATTTTCATCAAATTGCTGCCATACTGCTCTTTTTATGGACTGGGGCCATTGGATCCTTGGTTTGGCCACTGAAGCACAGGGCAGCCACTGTAGATGGTGATTGGTGGCTCTGTGCATTGCTGGTGGCTGGTGTCGAGGGCTCTGGTAGGCTATGCACAGCTGAATGCAAATGGAGCTGCCTATTGAGTGCTGGCTCGCACTATATACAGTGGATATAAAAAGTCTACACACCGCTGTTAAAATGCCATGTTTTTGTGATGTCAAAAATGAGACCAAGATAAATCATATCAGAACTTTTCCACCATTAATGTGACCTATAACGTGAACAATTCAATTGAAAAACAAACTGAAATATTTTAGGGAAAAATTAAAAATTAAAAATAAAATAATGCGTTTGCATAAGTGTGCACACCCTCTTATAACTGGGGATGTGGCTGTGTTCAGAATTAACCAATCACATTCAAACTCATGTTAAATAGTAATCAGTACACTCCTGCCATCATTTAAAGTGACTCTGAATAATCCCAAATAAAGTTCAGCTGTTCTAGTAGGATTTTCCGACATTTTCTGAGTTGAATCTTACAGCAAAAGCCATGGTCCACAGAGAGCTTCCTAAGCATCAGAGGATCTCATTGTTGAAAAGTATCAGTCAGGAGAAGGGTACAAAAGAATTTCCAAGGCATTAGATATACCATGGAACACAATGAAGAGAGCCATCATCAAGTGGAGAAAATATGGCACAACAGTGACATTACCAAGAACTGGACGTCCCTCCAAAATTGATGAAAAGACGAGAAGAAAACTGGTCAGGAGGCTTTCAAGAGGCCTACAGCAACATTAAAGGAGCTGCAGGAATTTCTGGCAAGTACTGGCTGTGTACTACATGTGACAACAATCTCCCGTATTCTTCATATGTTTGGGCTATGGGGTAGGGTGGCAAGATGGAAGCCTTTTCTTACGAAGTAAACATCCAAGCCCGCTAAATTTTGCAAAAGCATACATGAAGTCTCCCAAAAGCATGTGGGGAAATGTGTTATGGTCTGATGAAACCAAGGTTGAACTTTTTGGCCATAATTCCAAAGGTATGTTTGGTGCAAAAACAACACTGCACATCACCCAAAGAACACCATACCCACAGTGAAGCATGGTGGTGGCAGCATCATGCTTTGGGGCTGTTTTTCTTCAGCTGGAACCGGGCCGTCGTTAAGGTTGAGGGAATTATGAACAGTTCCAAATACCAGTCAATTTTGGCACAAAACCTTCAGGCTTCCGTTAGAAAGCTGAAGATGAAGAGGAATTTCACCTTTCAGCATGACAACGACCCAAAGCATACATCCAAATCAACAAAAGCATGGCTTCACCAGAAGAAGATTCATGTTTTGGAATGGCCCAGCCAGAGCCCAGACCTGAATCCAATCGAACATCTGTGGGGTGATCTGAAGAGGGCTGTGTACAGGAGATGCCCTCGCAATCTGACAGATTTGGAGCGCTTTAGAAGAGATAGGCAAATATTGCCAAGTCAAGATGTGCCATGCTAATAGATTCCTACCCAAAAAGACTGAGTGCTGTAATAGAATCAAAAGGTGCTTCAACAAAGTATTAGTTTAAGGGTGTGCACACTTATGCAACCAGGTTATTGTAAGTTTTTATTTTTATGTTTCCCCAAAAGATTTCAATTTGTTTTTCAATTGAATTGTTCACGTTATAGGTCACATTAAAGGTGGAAAAAGTTCGTAAATGATTTATCTTTGTCTCATTTTTTACATCACAAAACCTGGGATTTTAACAGGGGTGTATATACTTTTATATCCACTGTATATATATACACACACTTTATATACTTTATTTGTCACAGCAAAGTTAGAAGAGTTTGTTAAATCTGACATGTCATGTTTGTACGAACTAACCATACCATCAAATGTATGAGAAATTTAGGAAAAGAATACATTTTTCTTGCATGAAGTCCATTGTTTTTCCTACCTTGGCTCAGGCTACATCCACACTACTATATGTCATAAGGCTTGACTGTGTTATACCTGCCCTTAATAAAACTGAATATCAAGCACCTAAAACGGACAACTTTGGAAATGCAGCTTATGGTTTGAAAAAGACAGACAGACAGAAGGAGATGTAAGTAAACAATGAAGCAGTCACCCAAACTCTTTGTGACTTATCCAATCAAACTGTACCACAGCCTGGCATTACCAACATTATCTCACCTTTGTTGTTTGTCACTGAAGTTGATAAGTTTGCCCATGGAGCTGTCACTTTTCACAGAAACATGGCTGGGTTCAGAAGAGACTGATCCTTCTTCGTCAGAAAACCTTTAACACAAATGGTAGAAATGTTTTTACAATGACAGACATTAACAGCCAAATCATTTAGAGCTCCAATATCTCAATTACAGTCAATGTATATGCACCAGTGTACGTCATTCTGCACAGTCAAGCTCAAACATCCAAGTCACCCTCCACTACCTCCCTGTCCTCATTATGATTCCTGCACCAGCCACTCTGGAATCGATCGATCCAGCATATTGCAGGAAGTCTGATCTTGTTTGGGGTTTCCAAACAGTGCTATGCTGCTCAGGCTCCATGGCAAGCCCAGCCATCTGCGCAGGTTGCTGCTCATAATGCGCTCAAAACCTTCAACAATGGTCATTGGGATTCATATATGAGCAGAGGCCAGACGATTCTTGGGAGGATACCGTGTTGGTAGACCCAGGCCTTGAACTTTTCAGGGAGTCCAGACCTGTCCCCAGTTCTTAACCATCCTCCCAGGTCGGCACTGGTGGCCTTGATGGATTCAGTGTCCTTCAGGCTGCAGTTGAAGACCTTCTCAAGGCTCTTCACTGTTTCTTCTGTGACGGATGGTATGTTGACCTCTCCCACCCTGAAGCTGAACTTGTCTGTGACTTTCCCTCTTTTCAGAAACAAGGGACGGGACTATGCAGGTTTGAAACTCATGCGTGCCCATGACATGAGCTTCTCCAACCCATGAAGGATCCACCGGGCTCCTGGCACTGATGATGATGTCACCGTCAGGTCATCCATGAAGGCTCTGATAGGTGGCTGCCTCACTCCGTGTGCTAAGGGGCCGGCACTCTGGTTCTGCTGACTTAACCAGCATGCTCATTGCCAGCGCAAAGAGGGTAACGGAGATGGTGCAACCAGTGATTATTCCCACTTGCAGTTGGTGCCAGTCCGATGTCACTTGGCCTGAGAGACGCTCAACCTGAACTCACTGTAGTATCCCAGTATGAGGTCTTTAACCTTCTGGGGTATATGATGTCTCTCCAGTGCAACCTCGACCAACTTGTGGGGTATTGACCCATATGCGGTGGGGGTCAGGCAACAGTAAAGCCAGATCTCATTTGCCCTCTTTCGCCTCTCTGATGATCTGCGTCACCACGCCTGTGTGTTCTAGGCAACCAGGACGCGAGGTATACCTCCCTTCTGTACCGATGTATCAATGTAGTTGTTGCCCAACAGAAAGTCGAAAAGTCTCCTGGTCACAAGCTGAAGAAGATCTTGCTCTCTACGCGGAAAGGAGATGATTCAGAACTGATCAATGTTTTCTAACAGCTCTTCTTTTGGGATGAATACCCCCTCAGCATATATCCATGGCTGGGCAATCTTCCCTCTCCTCCAGATCACCTTCAGGGCCCTCCAAAGACAATGCTGCAGCTTCGGACAGTTCTAATAGTACCTGCATGGTACTCACCTGTCCAGGTGCTAAGATGGATGTAGCTCTCCTCACCACTTCTTACACTTTACTCAGACAGGGCTCTTAAAGATTAAAATCTGTTGTTGGGTCTGTTTGTGTTATCAGAGCGTTATATAAACCCAGTTGTTGGTCTCTCCTGTTGCCACTGTAGGTGCTCTTGAGGTGGTTGTTTGTGACTTCTGTGGAGCAGGTCAAGCGACCCATTCTTTTCTGGCCGGGAGCAGCTTAGTCAGCTTGAATAGGTTTGCACAATCCCAAATCACTCAACTGCGATGCTCACTATGATAGTGGCCATGGTTCTCAGCCACTGTTCCATGTCCCCTTGATAATTCCTTCCAAGATGCGATCCACATTTTCATCAAATTGCTGCCATACTGCTCTTTTTATGGACTGGGGCCATTGGATCCTTGGTTTGGCCACTGGAGCACAGGGCAGCCACTGTAGATGGTGATTGGTGGCTCTGTGCATTGCCGGTGGCTGGTGTCGAGGGCTCTGGTAGGCTGTGCACAGCTGAATGCAAATGGAGCTGCCTATTGAGTGCTGGCTCTATATATATATATATACATATATATATATATACATATACACACTATATACACTTTATTTGTCACAGCAAGTTAGAAGAGTTTGTTAAATCTGACATGTCATGTTTGTTCGAACTAACTACATCAAATGTATGAGAAATTTAGGAAAAGAATACATTTTTCTTGCATGAAGTCCATTGTTTTCCTACCTTGGCTCAGGCTACATCCACACTACTATGTTTTAGTCATAAGGCTTGACTGTGTTATACCTGCCATCTATATAAAACTGAATATCAAGCACCTAAAACGGACAACTTTGGAAATGCAGCTTATGGTTTGAAAAAGGACAGACAGAAAGGGAGATGTAAGTAAACAATGAAGCAGTCACCCAAACTCTTTGTGACTTATCCAATCAAACTGTACCACAGCCCTGGCATTACCAACATTATCTCACCTTTGTTGTTTGTCACTGAAGTTGATAAGTTTGCCCATGGAGCTGTCACTTTTCACAGAAACATGGCTGGGTTCAGAAGAGACTGATCCTTCTTCGTCAGAAAACCTTTAACACAAATGGTAGAAATGTTTTTACAATGACAGACATTAACAGCCAAATCATTTAGAGCTCCAATATCTCAATTACAGTCAATGTATATGCACCAGTGTACGTCATTCTGCACAGTCAAGCTCAAACATCCAAGTCACCCTCCACTTCCTCCCTGTCCTCATTATGATTCCTGCACCAGCCACTCTGGAATCCATCGATCCAGCATATTGCAGGAAGTCTGATCTTGTTTGCGGTTTCCAAACAGTGCTATGCTGCTCAGGCTCCGTGGCAAGCCCAGCCATCTGCGCAGGTTGCTGCTCACAATGCGCTCAAAACCTTCAACAATGGTCATTGGGATTCATATATGAGCAGAGGCCAGACGATTCTTGGGAGGATCCCGTGTTGGTAGACCCAGGCCTTGAACTTTCAGGGAGTCCAGACCTGTCCCCAGTTCTTAACCATCCTCCCAGGTCGGCACTGGTGGCCTTGATGGATTCAGTGTCCTTCAGGCTGCAGTTGAAGACCTTCCCAAGGCTCTTCACTGTTTCTTCTGTGACGGATGGTATGTGGACCTCTCCCACCCTGAAGCTGAACTTGTCTGTGACTTTCCCTCTTTTCAGAAACAAGGGACGGGACTATGCAGGTTTGAAACTCATGCGTGCCCATGACATGAGCTTCTCCAACCCATGAAGGATCCACCGGGCTCCTGGCACTGATGATGATGTCACCGTCAGGTCATCCATGAAGGCTCTGATAGGTGGCTGCCTCACTCCGGATTTGCTAAAGGGGCCCCGGCACTCTGGTTCTGCTGACTTAACCAGCATGCTCATTGCCAGCGCAAAGAGGGTAACGGAGATGGTGCAACCAGTGATTATTCCCACTTGCAGTTGGTGCCAGTCTGATGTCACTTGGCCTGAGGAGACCCTCAACCTGAACTCACTGTAGTATCCCAGTATGAGGTCTTTCACCTTCTGGGGTATATGATGTCTCTCCAGTGCAACCTCGACCAACTTGTGGGGTATTGACCCATATGCGTTGGTAAGGTCAGGCAACATTAAAGCCAGATCTCATTTGCCCTCTTTCGCCTCTCTGATGAGCTGCGTCACCACGCCTGTGTGTTCTAGGCAACCAGGGACGCGAGGTATACCTCCCTTCTGTACCGATGTATCAATGTAGTTGTTGCCCAACAGAAAGTCGAAAAGTCTCCTGGCCACAACGCTGAAGAAGATCTTGCTCTCTACGCTGAGAAAGGAGATGATTCAGAACTGATCAATGTTTTCTAACAGCTCTTCTTTTGGGATGAATACCCCCTCAGCATATATCCATGGCTGGGCAATCTTCCCTCTCTCCAGATCACCTTCAGGGCCCTCCAAAGACAATGCTGCAGCTTTGGACAGTTCTAATAGTACCTGCATGGTACTCCACTCGGTCCAGGTGCTAAGATGGATGTAGCTCTCCTCACCACTTCTTACACTTTACTCAGACAGGGCTCTTAAAGATTAAAATCTGTTGTTGGGTCTGTTTGTGTTATCAGAGCGTTATATAAACCCAGTTGTTGGTCTCTCCTGTTGCCACTGTAGGTGCTCTTGAGGTGGTTGTTTGTGACTTCTGTGGAGCAGGTCAAGCGACCCATTCTTTTCTGGCCGGGAGCAGCTTAGTCAGCTTGAATAGGTTTGCACAATCCCAAATCACTCAACTGCGATGCTCACTATGATAGTGGCCATGGTTCTCAGCCACTGTTCCATGTCCCCTTGATAATTCCTTCCAAGATGCGATCCACATTTTCATCAAATTGCTGCCATACTGCTCTTTTTATGGACTGGGGCCATTGGATCCTTGGTTTGGCCACTGGAGCACAGGGCAGCCACTGTAGATGGTGATTGGTGGCTCTGTGCATTGCCGGTGGCTGGTGTCGAGGGCTCTGGTAGGCTGTGCACAGCTGAATGCAAATGGAGCTGCCTATTGAGTGCTGGCTCGCACTATATACAGTGGATATAAAAGTCTACACACCGCTGTTAAAATGCCATGTTTTTGTGATGTCAAAAATGAGACCAAGATAAATCATATCAGAACTTTTCCACCATTAATGTGACCTATAACGTGAACAATTCAATTGAAAAACAAACTGAAATATTTTAGGGGAAAAATTAAAAATTAAAAATAAAATAATGCGGTTGCATAAGTGTGCACACCCTCTTATAACTGGGGATGTGGCTGTGTTCAGAATTAACCAATCACATTCAAACTCATGTTAAATAGTAATCAGTACACTCCTGCCATCATTTAAAGTGACTCTGAATAATCCCAAATAAAGTTCAGCTGTTCTAGTAGGATTTTCCGGACATTTTCTGAGTTGAATCTTACAGCAAAAGCCATGGTCCACAGAGAGCTTCCTAAGCATCAGAGGGATCTCATTGTTGAAAAGTATCAGTCAGGAGAAGGGTACAAAATAATTTCCAAGGCATTAGATATACCATGGAACACAATGAAGAGAGCCATCATCAAGTGGAGAAAATATGGCACAACAGTGACATTACCAAGAACTGGACGTCCCTCCAAAATTGATGAAAAGACGAGAAGAAAACTGGTCAGGGAGGCTTTCAAGAGGCCTACAGCAACATTAAAGGAGCTGCAGGAATTTCTGGCAAGTACTGGCTGTGTACTACATGTGACAACAATCTCCCGTATTCTTCATATGTTTGGGCTATGGGGTAGGGTGGCAAGATGGAAGCCTTTTCTTACGAAGTAAACATCCAAGCCCGGCTAAATTTTGCAAAAGCATACATGAAGTCTCCCAAAAGCATGTGGGGAAATGTGTTATGGTCTGATGAAACCAAGGTTGAACTTTTTGGCCATAATTCCAAAAGGTATGTTTGGTGCAAAAACAACACTGCACATCACCCAAAGAACACCATACCCACAGTGAAGCATGGTGGTGGCAGCATCATGCTTTGGGGCTGTTTTTCTTCAGCTGGAACCGGGGCCGTTCGTCAAGGTTGAGGGAATTATGAACAGTTCCAAATACCAGTCAATTTTGGCACAAAACCTTCAGGCTTCCGTTAGAAAGCTGAAGATGAAGAGGAATTTCACCTTTCAGCATGACAACGACCCAAAGCATACATCCAAATCAACAAAAGCATGGCTTCACCAGAAGAAGATTCATGTTTTGGAATGGCCCAGCCAGAGCCCAGACCTGAATCCAATCGAACATCTGTGGGGTGATCTGAAGAGGGCTGTGTACAGGAGATGCCCTCGCAATCTGACAGATTTGGAGCGCTTTTGCAAAGAAGAGTGGGCAAATATTGCCAAGTCAAGATGTGCCATGCTAATAGATTCCTACCCAAAAAGACTGAGTGCTGTAATAGAATCAAAAGGTGCTTCAACAAAGTATTAGTTTAAGGGTGTGCACACTTATGCAACCAGGTTATTGTAAGTTTTTATTTTTATGTTTCCCCTAAAAGATTTCAATTTGTTTTTCAATTGAATTGTTCACGTTATAGGTCACATTAAAGGTGGAAAAAGTTCGCAAATGATTTATCTTTGTCTCATTTTTACATCACAAAAACCTGGGATTTTAACAGGGTGTATATACTTTTTATATCCACTGTATATATATACACACACTTTATATACTTTATTTGTCACAGCAAAGTTAGAAGAGTTTGTTAAATCTGACATGTCATGTTTGTACTGAACTAACCATACCATCAAATGTATGAGAAATTTAGGAAAAGAATACATTTTTCTTGCATGAAGTCCATTGTTTTCCTACCTTGGCTCAGGCTACATCCACACTACTATGTTTTAGTCATAAGGCTTGACTGTGTTATACCTGCCATCTATATAAAACTGAATATCAAGCACCTAAAACGGACAACTTTGGAAATGCAGCTTATGGTTTGAAAAGGACAGACAGAAAGGGAGATGTAAGTAAACAATGAAGCAGTCACCCAAACTCTTTGTGACTTATCCAATCAAACTGTACCACAGCCCTGGCATTACCAACATTATCTCACCTTTGTTGTTTGTCACTGAAGTTGATAAGTTTGCCCATGGAGCTGTCACTTTTCACAGAAACATGGCTGGGTTCAGAAGAGACTGATCCTTCTTCGTCAGAAAACCTTTAACACAAATGGTAGAAATGTTTTTACAATGACAGACATTAACAGCCAAATCATTTAGAGCTCCAATATCTCAATTACAGTCAATGTATATGCACCAGTGTACGTCATTCTGCACAGTCAAGCTCAAACATCCAAGTCACCCTCCACTACCTCCCTGTCCTCATTATGATTCCTGCACCAGCCACTCTGGAATCGATCGATCCAGCATATTGCAGGAAGTCTGATCTTGTTTGCGGTTTCCAAACAGTGCTATGCTGCTCAGGCTCCATGGCAAGCCCAGCCATCTGCGCAGGTTGCTGCTCATAATGCGCTCAAAACCTTCAACAATGGTCATTGGGATTCATATATGAGCAGAGGCCAGACGATTCTTGGGAGGATACCGTGTTGGTAGACCCAGGCCTTGAACTTTTCAGGGAGTCCAGACCTGTCCCCAGTTCTTAACCATCCTCCCAGGTCGGCACTGGTGGCCTTGATGGATTCAGTGTCCTTCAGGCTGCAGTTGAAGACCTTCCCAAGGCTCTTCACTGTTTCTTCTGTGACGGATGGTATGTGGACCTCTCCCACCCTGAAGCTGAACTTGTCTGTGACTTTCCCTCTTTTCAGAAACAAGGGACGGACTATGCAGGTTTGAAACTCATGCGTCCCCATGACATGAGCTTCTCCAACCCATGAAGGATCCACCGGGCTCCTGGCACTGATGATGATGTCACCGTCAGGTCATCCATGAAGGCTCTGATAGGTGGCTGCCTCACTCCGGATTTGCTAAAGGGGCCGCACTCTGGTTCTGCTGACTTAACCAGCATGCTCATTGCCAGCGCAAAGAGGGTAACGGAGATGGTACAACCAGTGATTATTCCCACTTGCAGTTGGTGCCAGTCCGATGTCACTTGGCCTGAGGAGACGCTCAACCTGAACTCACTGTAGTATCCCAGTATGAGGTCTTTAACCTTCTGGGGTATATGATGTCTCTCCAGTGCAACCTCGACCAACTTGTGGGGTATTGACCCATGCGTTGGTAAGGTCAGGCAACAGTAAAGCCAGATCTCATTTGCCCTCTTTCGCCTCTCTGATGATCTGCGTCACCACGCCTGTGTGTTCTAGGCAACCAGGGACGCGAGGTATACCTCCCTTCTGTACCGATGTATCAATGTAGTTGTTGCCCAACAGAAAGTCGAAAAGTCTCCTGGTCACAACGCTGAAGAAGATCTTGCTCTCTACGCTGAGAAAGGAGATGATTCAGAACTGATCAATGTTTTCTAACAGCTCTTCTTTTGGGATGAATACCCCTCAGCATATATCCATGGCTGGGCAATCTTCCCTCTCCTCCAGATCACCTTCAGGGCCCTCCAAAGACAATGCTGCAGCTTCGGACAGTTCTAATAGTACCTGCATGGTACTCCACTCGGTCCAGGTGCTAAGATGGATGTAGCTCTCCTCACCACTTCTTACACTTTACTCAGACAGGGCTCTTAAAGATTAAAATCTGTTGTTGGGTCTGTTTGTGTTATCAGAGCGTTATATAAACCCAGTTGTTGGTCTCTCCTGTTGCCACTGTAGGTGCTCTTGAGGTGGTTGTTTGTGACTTCTGTGGAGCAGGTCAAGCGACCCATTCTTTTCTGGCCGGGAGCAGCTTAGTCAGCTTGAATAGGTTTGCACAATCCCAAATCACTCAACTGCGATGCTCACTATGATAGTGGCCATGGTTCTCAGCCACTGTTCCATGTCCCCCTTGATAATTCCTTCCAAGATGCGATCCACATTTTCATCAAATTGCTGCCATACTGCTCTTTTTATGGACTGGGGCCATTGGATCCTTGGTTTGGCCACTGGAGCACAGGGCAGCCACTGTAGATGGTGATTGGTGGCTCTGTGCATTGCCGGTGGCTGGTGTCGAGGGCTCTGGTAGGCTGTGCACAGCTGAATGCAAATGGAGCTGCCTATTGAGTGCTGGCTTCACTATATATATATATACATATATATATATATACATATACACACTATATACACTTTATTTGTCACAGCAAAGTTAGAAGAGTTTGTTAAATCTGACATGTCATGTTTGTTCGAACTAACTACATCAAATGTATGAGAAATTTAGGAAAAGAATACATTTTTCTTGCATGAAGTCCATTGTTTTCCTACCTTGGCTCAGGCTACATCCACACTACTATGTTTTAGTCATAAGGCTTGACTGTGTTATACCTGCCATCTATATAAAACTGAATATCAAGCACCTAAAACGGACAACTTTGGAAATGCAGCTTATGGTTTGAAAAGGACAGACAGAAAGGAGATGTAAGTAAACAATGAAGCAGTCACCCAAACTCTTTGTGACTTATCCAATCAAACTGTACCACAGCCCTGGCATTACCAACATTATCTCACCTTTGTTGTTTGTCACTGAAGTTGATAAGTTTGCCCATGGAGCTGTCACTTTTCACAGAAACATGGCTGGGTTCAGAAGAGACTGATCCTTCTTCGTCAGAAAACCTTTAACACAAATGGTAGAAATGTTTTTACAATGACAGACATTAACAGCCAAATCATTTAGAGCTCCAATATCTCAATTACAGTCAATGTATATGCACCAGTGTACGTCATTCTGCACAGTCAAGCTCAAACATCCAAGTCACCCTCCACTTCCTCTCTGTCCTCATTATGATTCCTGCACCAGCCACTCTGGAATCCATCGATCCAGCATATTGCAGGAAGTCTGATCTTGTTTGCGGTTTCCAAACAGTGCTATGCTGCTCAGGCTCCGTGGCAAGCCCAGCCATCTGCGCAGGTTGCTGCTCACAATGCGCTCAAAACCTTCAACAATGGTCATTGGGATTCATATATGAGCAGAGGCCAGACGATTCTTGGGAGGATCCCGTGTTGGTAGACCCAGGCCTTGAACTTTTCAGGGAGTCCAGACCTGTCCCCAGTTCTTAACCATCCTCCCAGGTCGGCACTGGTGGCCTTGATGAATTCAGTGACCTTCAGGCTGCAGTTGAAGACCTTCCCAAGGCTCTTCACTGTTTCTTCTGTGACGGATGGTATGTGGACCTCTCCACCCTGAAGCTGAACTTGTCTGTGACTTTCCCTCTTTTCAGAAACAAGGGACGGGACTATGCAGGTTTGAAACTCATGCGTCCCCATGACATGAGCTTCTCCAACCCATGAAGGATCCACCGGGCTCCTGGCACTGATGATGATGTCACCGTCAGGTCATCCATGAAGGCTCTGATAGGTGGCTGCCTCACTCCGGATTTGCTAAAGGGGCGGCACTCTGGTTCTGCTGACTTAACCAGCATGCTCATTGCCAGCGCAAAGAGGGTAACGGAGATGGTGCAACCAGTGATTATTCCCACTTGCAGTTGGTGCCAGTCTGATGTCACTTGGCCTGAGGAGACCCTCAACCTGAACTCACTGTAGTATCCCAGTATGAGGTCTTTCACCTTCTGGGGTATATGATGTCTCTCCAGTGCAACCTCGACCAACTTGTGGGGTATTGACACATATGCGTTGGTAAGGTCAGGCAACAGTAAAGCCAGATCTCATTTGCCCTCTTTCGCCTCTCTGATGATCTGCGTCACCACGCCTGTGTGTTCTAGGCAACCAGGACCGCGAGGTATACCTCCCTTCTGTACCGATGTATCAATGTAGTTGTTGCCCAACAGAAAGTCGAAAAGTCTCCTAGCCACAACGCTGAAGAAGATCTTGCTCTCTACGCTGAGAAAGGAGATGATTCAGAACTGATCAATGTTTTCTAACAGCTCTTCTTTTGGGATGAATACCCCTCAGCATATATCCATGGCTGGGCAATCTTCCCTCTCCTCCAGATCACCTTCAGGGCCCTCCAAAGACAATGCTGCAGCTTCGGACAGTTCTAATAGTACCTGCATGGTACTCCACTCGGTCCAGGTGCTAAGATGGATGTAGCTCTCCTCACCACTTCTTACACTTTACTCAGACAGGGCTCTTAAAGATTAAAATCTGTTGTTGGGTCTGTTTGTGTTATCAGAGCGTTATATAAACCCAGTTGTTGGTCTCTCCTGTTGCCACTGTAGGTGCTCTTGAGGTGGTTGTTTGTGACTTCTGTGGAGCAGGTCAAGCGACCCATTCTTTTCTGGCCCGGGAGCAGCTTAGTCAGCTTGAATAGGTTTGCACAATCCCAAATCACTCAACTGCGATGCTCACTATGATAGTGGCCATGGTTCTCAGCCACTGTTCCATGTCCCCCTTGATAATTCCTTCCAAGATGCGATCCACATTTTCATCAAATTGCTGCCATACTGCTCTTTTTATGGACTGGGGCCATTGGATCCTTGGTTTGGCCACTGGAGCACAGGGCAGCCACTGTAGATGGTGATTGGTGGCTCTGTGCATTGCCGGTGGCTGGTGTCGAGGGCTCTGGTAGGCTGTGCACAGCTGAATGCAAATGGAGCTGCCTATTGAGTGCTGGCTCGCACTATATACAGTGGATATAAAAAGTCTACACACCGCTGTTAAAATGCCATGTTTTTGTGATGTCAAAAAATGAGACCAAGATAAATCATATCAGAACTTTTTCCACCATTAATGTGACCTATAACGTGAACAATTCAATTGAAAAACAAACTGAAATATTTTAGGGGGAAAAATTAAAAATTAAAAAATAAAATAATGCGTTTGCATAAGTGTGCACACCCTCTTATAACTGGGGATGTGGCTGTGTTCAGAATTAACCAATCACATTCAAACTCATGTTAAATAGTAATCAGTACACTCCTGCCATCATTTAAAGTGACTCTGAATAATCCCAAATAAAGTTCAGCTGTTCTAGTAGGATTTTCCGGACATTTTCTGAGTTGAATCTTACAGCAAAAGCCATGGTCCACAGAGAGCTTCCTAAGCATCAGAGGGATCTCATTGTTGAAAAGTATCAGTCAGGAGAAGGGTACAAAAGAATTTCCAAGGCATTAGATATACCATGGAACACAATGAAGAGAGCCATCATCAAGTGGAGAAAATATGGCACAACAGTGACATTACCAAGAACTGGACGTCCCTCCAAAATTGATGAAAAGACGAGAAGAAAACTGGTCAGGAGGCTTTCAAGAGGCCTACAGCAACATTAAAGGAGCTGCAGGAATTTCTGGCAAGTACTGGCTGTGTACTACATGTGACAACAATCTCCTGTATTCTTCATATGTTTGGGCTATGGGGTAGGGTGGCAAGATGGAAGCCTTTTCTTACGAAGTAAACATCCAAGCCCGGGTAAATTTTGCAAAAGCATACATGAAGTCTCCCAAAAGCATGTGGGGAAATGTGTTATGGTCTGATGAAACCAAGGTTGAACTTTTGGCCATAATTCCAAAAGGTATGTTTGGTGCAAAACAACACTGCACATCACCCAAAGAACACCATACCCACAGTGAAGCATGGTGGTGGCAGCATCATGCTTTGGGGCTGTTTTTCTTCAGCTGGAACCGGGCCGTTTCACAAGGTTGAGGGAATTATGAACAGTTCCAAATACCAGTCAATTTTGGAACAAAACCTTCAGGCTTCCGTTAGAAAGCTGAAGATGAAGAGAATTTCACCTTTCAGCATGACAACGACCCAAAGCATACATCCAAATCAACAAAAGCATGGCTTCACCAGAAGAAGATTCATGTTTTGGAATGGCCCAGCCAGAGCCCAGACCTGAATCCAATCGAACATCTGTGGGGTGATCTGAAGAGGGCTGTGTACAGGAGATGCCCTCGCAATCTGACAGATTTGGAGCGCTTTTGCAAAGAAGAGTGGGCAAATATTGCCAAGTCAAGATGTGCCATGCTAATAGATTCCTACCCAAAAAGACTGAGTGCTGTAATAGAATCAAAGGTGCTTCAACAAAGTATTAGTTTAAGGGTGTGCACACTTATGCAACCAGGTTATTGTAAGTTTTTTATTTTATGTTTCCCCTAAAAGATTTCAATTTGTTTTCAATTGAATTGTTCACGTTATAGGTCACATTAAAGGTGGAAAAAGTTCGCAAATGATTTATCTTTGTCTCATTTTTTTACATCACAAAAACCTGGGATTTTAACAGGGGTGTATATACTTTTTATATCCACTGTATATATATACACACACTTTATATACTTTATTTGTCACAGCAAAGTTAGAAGAGTTTGTTAAATCTGACATGTCATGTTTGTACGAACTAACCATACCATCAAATGTATGAGAAATTTAGGAAAAGAATACATTTTTCTTGCATGAAGTCCATTGTTTTTCCTACCTTGGCTAAGGCTACATCCACACTACTATGTTTTAGTCATAAGGCTTGACTGTGTTATACCTGCCATCTATATAAAACTGAATATCAAGCACCTAAAACGGACAACTTTGGAAATGCAGCTTATGGTTTGAAAAAGGACAGACAGAAAGGGAGATGTAAGTAAACAATGAAGCAGTCACCCAAACTCTTTGTGACTTATCCAATCAAACTGTACCACAGCCCTGGCATTACCAACATTATCTCACCTTTGTTGTTTGTCACTGAAGTTGATAAGTTTGCCCATGGAGCTGTCACTTTTCACAGAAACATGGCTGGGTTCAGAAGAGACTGATCCTTCTTCGTCAGAAAACCTTTAACACAAATGGTAGAAATGTTTTTACAATGACAGACATTAACAGCCAAATCATTTAGAGCTCCAATATCTCAATTACAGTCAATGTATATGCACCAGTGTACGTCATTCTGCACAGTCAAGCTCAAACATCCAAGTCACCCTCCACTTCCTCCCTGTCCTCATTATGATTCCTGCACCAGCCACTCTGGAATCCATCGATCCAGCATATTGCAGGAAGTCTGATCTTGTTTGCGGTTTCCAAACAGTGCTATGCTGCTCAGGCTCCATGGCAAGCCCAGCCATCTGCGCAGGTTGCTGCTCATAATGCGCTCAAAACCTTCAACAATGGTCATTGGGATTCATATATGAGCAGAGGCCAGACGATTCTTGGGAGGATCCCGTGTTGGTAGACCCAGGCCTTGAACTTTTCAGGGAGTCCAGACCTGTCCCCAGTTCTTAACCATCCTCCCAGGTCGGCACTGGTGGCCTTGATGGATTCAGTGTCCTTCAGGCTGCAGTTGAAGACCTTCCCAAGGCTCTTCACTGTTTCTTCTGTGACGGATGGTATGTGGACCTCTCCCACCCTGAAGCTGAACTTGTCTGTGACTTTCCCTCTTTTCAGAAACAAGGGACGGGACTATGCAGGTTTGAAACTCATGCGTCCCCATGACATGAGCTTCTCCAACCCATGAAGGATCCACCGGGCTCCTGGCACTGATGATGATGTCACCGTCAGGTCATCCATGAAGGCTCTGATAGGTGGCTGCCTCACTCCGGATTTGCTAAAGGGGCCGGCACTCTGGTTCTGCTGACTTAACCAGCATGCTCATTGCCAGCGCAAAGAGGGTAACGGAGATGGTGCAACCAGTGATTATTCCCACTTGCAGTTGGTGCCAGTCCGATGTCACTTGGCCTGAGGAGACGCTCAACCTGAACTCACTGTAGTATCCCAGTATGAGGTCTTTAACCTTCTGGGGTATATGATGTCCTCCAGTGCAACCTCGACCAACTTGTGGGGTATTGACCCATATGCGTTGGTAAGGTCAGGCAACAGTAAAGCCAGATCTCATTTGCCCTCTTTCGCCTCTCTGATGATCTGCGTCACCACGCCTGTGTGTTCTAGGCAACCAGGGACGCGAGGTATACCTCCCTTCTGTACCGATGTATCAATGTAGTTGTTGCCCAACAGAAAGTCGAAAAGTCTCCTGGTCACAACGCTGAAGAAGATCTTGCTCCTACGCTGAGAAAGGAGATGATTCAGAACTGATCAATGTTTTCTAACAGCTCTTCTTTTGGGATGAATACCCCCTCAGCATATATCCATGGCTGGGCAATCTTCCCTCTCCTCCAGATCACCTTCAGGGCCCTCCAAAGACAATGCTGCAGCTTCGGACAGTTCTAATAGTACCTGCATGGTACTCCACTCGGTCCAGGTGCTAAGATGGATGTAGCTCTCCTCACCACTTCTTACACTTTACTCAGACAGGGCTCTTAAAGATTAAAATCTGTTGTTGGGTCTGTTTGTGTTATCAGAGCGTTATATAAACCCAGTTGTTGGTCTCTCCTGTTGCCACTGTAGGTGCTCTTGAGGTGGTTGTTTGTGACTTCTGTGGAGCAGGTCAAGCGACCCATTCTTTTCTGGCCCGGGAGCAGCTTAGTCAGCTTGAATAGGTTTGCACAATCCCAAATCACTCAACTGCGATGCTCACTATGATAGTGGCCATGGTTCTCAGCCACTGTTCCATGTCCACCTTGATAATTCCTTCCAAGATGCGATCCACATTTTCATCAAATTGCTGCCATACTGCTCTTTTTATGGACTGGGGCCATTGGATCCTTGGTTTGGCCACTGGAGCACAGGGCAGCCACTGTAGATGGTGATTGGTGGCTCTGTGCATTGCCGGTGGCTGGTGTCGAGGGCTCTGGTAGGCTGTGCACAGCTGAATGCAAATGGAGCTGCCTATTGAGTGCTGGCTCGCACTATATATATATATACATATATATATATATACATATACACACTATATACACTTTATTTGTCACAGCAAAGTTAGAAGAGTTTGTTAAATCTGACATGTCATGTTTGTTCGAACTAACTACATCAAATGTATGAGAAATTTAGGAAAAGAATACATTTTTCTTGCATGAAGTCCATTGTTTTTCCTACCTTGGCTCAGGCTACATCCACACTACTATGTTTTAGTCATAAGGCTTGACTGTGTTATACCTGCCATCTATATAAAACTGAATATCAAGCACCTAAAACGGACAACTTTGGAAATGCAGCAAACAATGAAGCAGTCACCCAAACTCTTTGTGACTTATCCAATCAAACTGTACCACAGCCCTGGCATTACCAACATTATCTCACCTTTGTTGTTTGTCACTGAAGTTGATAAGTTTGCCCATGGAGCTGTCACTTTTCACAGAAACATGGCTGTGTTCAGAAGAGACTGAT
The DNA here is from genome assembly GCF_022539355.2 of Hippoglossus stenolepis. Taxonomy (NCBI): domain Eukaryota; kingdom Metazoa; phylum Chordata; class Actinopteri; order Pleuronectiformes; family Pleuronectidae; genus Hippoglossus; species Hippoglossus stenolepis. The sequence goes on along the minus strand of NC_061488.1, from coordinate 17,818,082 downwards.
CCTTCTTCGTCAGAAAACCTTTAACACAAATGGTAGAAATGTTTTTACAATGACAAACATTAACAGCCAAATCATTTAGAGCTCCAATATCTCAATTACAGTCAATGTATATGCACCAGTGTACGTCATTCTGCACAGTCAAGCTCAAACATCCAAGTCACCCTCCACTTCCTCCCTGTCCTCATTATGATTCCTGCACCAGCCACTCTGGAATCCATCGATCCAGCATATTGCAGGAAGTCTGATCTTGTTTGCGGTTTCCAAACAGTGCTATGCTGCTCAGGCTCCATGGCAAGCCCAGCCATCTGCGCAGGTTGCTGCTCATAATGCGCTCAAAACCTTCAACAATGGTCATTGGGATTCATATATGAGCAGAGGCCAGACGATTCTTGGGAGGATACCGTGTTGGTAGACCCAGGCCTTGAACTTTTCAGGGAGTCCAGACCTGTCCCCAGTTCTTAACCATCCTCCCAGGTCGGCACTGGTGGCCTTGATGGATTCAGTGTCCTTCAGGCTGCAGTTGAAGACCTTCCCAAGGCTCTTCACTGTTTCTTCTGTGACGGATGGTATGTGGACCTCTCCCACCCTGAAGCTGAACTTGTCTGTGACTTTCCTCTTTTCAGAAACAAGGGACGGGACTATGCAGGTTTGAAACTCATGCGTCCCCATGACATGAGCTTCTCCAACCCATGAAGGATCCACCGGGCTCCTGGCACTGATGATGATGTCCCCGTCAGGTCATCCATGAAGGCTCTGATAGGTGGCTGCCTCACTCCGGATTTGCTAAAGGGGCGGCACTCTGGTTCTGCTGACTTAACCAGCATGCTCATTGCCAGCGCAAAGAGGGTAACGGAGATGGTACAACCAGTGATTATTCCCACTTGCAGTTGGTGCCAGTCCGATGTCACTTGGCCTGAGAGACGCTCAACCTGAACTCACTGTAGTATCCCAGTATGAGGTCTTTAACCTTCTGGGGTATATGATGTCTCTCCAGTGCAACCTCGACCAACTTGTGGGGTATTGACCCATATGCGTTGGTAAGGTCAGGCAACAGTAAAGCCAGATCTCATTTGCCCTCTTTCGCCTCTCTGATGATCTGCGTCACCACGCCTGTGTGTTCTAGGCAACCAGGGGCCGAGGTATACCTCCCTTCTGTACCGATGTATCAATGTAGTTGTTGCCCAACAGAAAGTCGAAAAGTCTCCTGGTCACAACGCTGAAGAAGATCTTGCTCTCTACGCTGAGAAAGGAGATGATTCAGAACTGATCAATGTTTTCTAACAGCTCTTCTTTTGGGATGAATACCCCCTCAGCATATATCCATGGCTGGGCAATCTTCCCTCTTCTCCAGATCACCTTCAGGGCCCTCCAAAGACAATGCTGCAGCTTCGGACAGTTCTAATAGTACCTGCATGGTACTCCACTCGGTCCAGGTGCTAAGATGGATGTAGCTCTCCTCACCACTTCTTACACTTTACTCAGACAGGGCTCTTAAAGATTAAAATCTGTTGTTGGGTCTGTTTGTGTTATCAGAGCGTTATATAAACCCAGTTGTTGGTCTCTCCTGTTGCCACTGTAGGTGCTCTTGAGGTGGTTGTTTGTGACTTCTGTGGAGCAGGTCAAGCGACCCATTCTTTTCTGGCCCGGGAGCAGCTTAGTCAGCTTGAATAGGTTTGCACAATCCCAAATCACTCAACTGCGATGCTCACTATGATAGTGGCCATGGTTCTCAGCCACTGTTCCATGTCCACCTTGATAATTCCTTCCAAGATGCGATCCACATTTTCATCAAATTGCTGCCATACTGCTCTTTTTATGGACTGGGGCCATTGGATCCTTGGTTTGGCCACTGGAGCACAGGGCAGCCACTGTAGATGGTGATTGGTGGCTCTGTGCATTGCCGGTGGCTGGTGTCGAGGGCTCTGGTAGGCTGTGCACAGCTGAATGCAAATGGAGCTGCCTATTGAGTGCTGGCTCGCACTATATATATATATACATATATATATATATACATATACACACTATATACACTTTATTTGTCACAGCAAAGTTAGAAGAGTTTGTTAAATCTGACATGTCATGTTTGTTCGAACTAACTACATCAAATGTATGAGAAATTTAGGAAAAGAATACATTTTTCTTGCATGAAGTCCATTGTTTTTCCTACCTTGGCTCAGGCTACATCCACACTACTATGTTTTAGTCATAAGGCTTGACTGTGTTATACCTGCCATCTATATAAAACTGAATATCAAGCACCTAAAACGGACAACTTTGGAAATGCAGCTTATGGTTTGAAAAAGGACAGACAGAAAGGGAGATGTAAGTAAACAATGAAGTAGTCACCCAAACTCTTTGTGACTTATCCAATCAAACTGCACCACAGCCCTGGCATTACCAAAATTATCTCACCTTTGTTGTCTGTCACTGAAGTTGATAAGTTTGCCCATGGAGCTGTCACTTTTCACAGAAACATGGCTGGGTTCAGGAGAGACTGATCCTTCTTCGTCAGGAGACCTTTAACACAAATGGTAGAAATGTTTTTACAATGACAGACATTAACAGCCAAATCATTTAGAGCTCCAATATGTCAATTACAGTCAATGTATATGCACCAGTGTACGTCATTCTGCACAGTCAAGCTCAAACATCCAAGTGAAGTAGCAATTATCAAAACACATCTCTGAGTGAAGGATGACACAATGGAAGAATTACTCTCTACTATACACTCAGGCCTGAGATGAGCTTCCAAGACCCCAGCAGAATCTGCTGGACAATTTATGTTTCGATTTTATGCATGTTTGCTCTGATAAAACATGCTGAAAAGTGAATGATTTGTATCTGGCTGTCGGTAGCAACGCCATTTGCCACAGGCAGCTCGAAAAGTTTTGTAAAGATATCAATTTATTGATCAATTAATCTCGAAAATTTTTATCTGAAGATCATTTTGCAGTAACTACACAATCATTAATCTTAATGCATGTAATCAGCATAACCCCACAATCTGCACACTCATACTGCACTCTCCGTCCATCGGAGATGTTGGTTTCTATAGGAGGAGGATGTGATTGGTGATGTCGGCTACCTCCAGATACGTCAACTGCCTACCGATTAGCAAGATTCAAATATAATAGCCAGGACAGTCACTATGCATAATTACCACACAGTGTCAAATTCGAACACTTTGCACTGGTCTATATAAATTCAAGTTGTTATTATTATTTATTATTGCTACCACTAAGGTAAAAGCACTACATTGTGTTGCTTTAATATTTTACTGTGTCCCATTTTAATTAATTGTACTTACTTCTCAGGTGATTGGAACATGGCCTGTCCCCTTGTAGCTGCTGGTTTGAGCCAGCAACTTGTAGAATGTCGTCGACGAATAGTCCTTCAGTTCCTGTGGTTTTTATATCAAGAGAATCTGATTAAAAACTATGAGCCTCATGAATTCAAAATCAGAGGTTAATAATGAATAAAATCAAATGCATAGTGTATGTACCTTGAACTTGTTGTGCACCTTAATTAGGGCTGGGTGATATGGCCTAGAACAAAAATAGCAATATTTTTAGGCTATATTGCGATACAGGATATATATTTTGATATTTTGAAATCTCCTCTAAATCACTGTACAAATTTACAATTCATGAAAGTCCACAGCATTTCCAAAGGTCCCTGAATGCACCTCGTCGGAAGATATCCGCGGACATTTAGGCTTAAAACACGGTGTAAATGACCTGTGTGTTCGCGCGTGCACACACACACACACACACACACACATCCAGTCTCGCTGGAATGAACGCCGTTCACATTCATCATTTGTAAACTGATTCGTTCGGTTCAGCGTTCGCAGAAAATATGAACAAACTGTCAGTAACAGTCTCTGAACTCTCTCTCACTTTCGCTCTCATGCTCAGAGTCTCCCACATCCTGATACAAAAAGTTCACCCTCCCGCCCAACTGGATGGAAGCAGTCTGCCGTGAGAGGGGTATGAGAAGAGAGAAGCGAGACTTAAAGATAACATACATACATCTTGCATACAACACTGAGCTATTAAAATAATTCACAGATTCATGTTAATGTGTATTTAAAGACATTTAAATTTGTGGAAAAAAAATTGGTTGAAAAAAATAATTTAAATTAAAAGAAATATAAAAAATGGTCTAATCAACCAAAAATGTTGACATTTTTGTCGCGACCCCATTTTGTTGAGAAGCTCTGCTCTAAAGGATACAGGCTTTGTGTCCGCACATACTCAGACATGGCAGCATTATTGAATTAGACACACATAAAGTATGTATATGATATATGCCGTCTACTTATCATATATATATATATATATGATAAATATATATGATAAGTAGACGGCATGTAGACGGCATGAATCTTACCATTACAGGTGAAGATATACTTCCATAATACAATGGTATTCACACAGCTTTTGTTTGAATGCAGGTTTCTCTGTCACGATGCCGTCTCTTTCCTGAAAGAGCAGACCAACTGGTCTTTCAGTTTCGTTTTGGTCAATCGACGTCCTTAAAGATACAGTGGTGTGTTTTTTTCTTCTCATATCTTTGGACATAGTACTTCTTAGACCCGGGGTCTTCAACGTTTTTCAGGCCAAGGACCCCCAAACTGATGGAGAGATGGAGCAGGGACCCCCTACTATATATATTGTATAAAATTGTGTTTTATATTAAACTGGGCCTAGTGCCATGTATAAACATAGCTACCCTGTGCATTGTGCATTCAATACTAAGCTATTCAAATAATACACAGGTTCATATATTCATGTTTTTATTATTGTGTGTCGCTGAATGTGTGCATTGCTGACTGAAAGATAACGTCTTCTGCCTCCATTTATCCGTTCGCTACAATATGTTGGATTCATGTTAATGTGTAGTTAAAGACATTTAAATTTGTGGGAAAAAAATTGGTTGAAAAAAATTATTTAAAATAAAAAAAAATATAAACAATTGTCTAATCAACCAATTTCGCGACCCCCCTGCAGTACCTCCGCGGACCCCCTAGGGGTCGCGGACCCCCTGTCGAAGACCTCTGTCTTAGACTACATGTGCACATACCACTTTTAGTGTGCAGTTGTTGTATTTTTAGTAGGCTACTGCAATGTGAATGTCCCATTGTGAAATTATGAACAGAGAGAAGTAAATAAAAACAAAGAATGTCACAAATATTTTTACACACGTATGAAAAACATTTTAAGCAAACATTATTAAACCTGTGAAGCTGAAGTTACAAATGTGTACTTAAAATAGTAACATCTAACTATCCTCTAGGTCTGGGAGTGGCTTTCAGGGGAAACAATGCACAATGGACCAGCTCCCTCCAATAAGGGTTTTGGGGTGAGCCCAGAGCTGGACCACTTGGTCAAGGACAAAAATAATACAAAACAAACAAAAACAAATTAATAAACAATAATAAGTAAGATACCATACTCACAACATCAAAAGCAACTAGTATCCCAGTTGGTCGTGCCTGAATGTCCCTGACTGGTACCGGCTGGGTGGGGCTGAGAGACGAGTGCGAACCCATATGACTCATACGGGGGAGGAAGTACGAAACAAGACGTTTCGATAACATATTTCTTAGAATGGACTGAGTGAAAAAGCCCCCGGAGTGACTGTTTTCATACTTTGAGGGTCCCTACTGACCCCCTTGAAGTAATTACAGATAGTTAAAGCCCAGAAAATGTATTTTACACAATATGGGCCCTTTAAATATCGCCACGCTTTTCCTACAAGATAATTTTATTATTATTATTATTTATTATTATTAGTTTAGTTATTATATTTTGTTGGACATTCCACCTTGTGCTTATTATCATTATTGTTATTAGTATTAATGATATATATATATTTTTGGAATCTCCCTCGCACCCCCACATGGGGTGGTATGGCTCCCTCAAGCTCTGGTCCTCTACCGGAGGCCTGGGAGTTTAAGGGTTCTGCACAGTATCTTAGCTGTTCCTAGGACTCTTCTGCACAGAGGGTTCAGATGTTGTTCCTGGGATCTGCCGGAGCCACTCCTCCAGTCTGGGGGTCACAGCCCCTTAATGCCTCTACTACCACATCGGATTTCACCTTCCACATCTGTTCTATTTAGAATTTCTCCTCTTCTCTGTAAGCCAAGCAAGCTGAGTTTGCTAAAGTAAACCCCCTAAAAGCCAGCAGCACTACCTCAGTGATATGCTGTTGCATGCACTAGCTACTGAACATCTGGCAGACTTCACCTGCCTGAACGCTAAGATGGATCATCCAGTGTTATGTTGCCAGCTGACCTATATGACGGACCCTGCATGCCTGAGCGGTGGGACACAGCCAAGTTCATACCAGAGGTGATTCTCACTTCAAGGGGCAACCCATAAACTGCCTTAGATACACCGTCCTTAATGTAAAGACTGGCCACAGATGAGGACTCAAGTGCAAGACTCTATTCTACAACAGTTTTAGTTTTTTCAAAAGAGTCTTAATAAAGACAGAGGTATAGGCAGTCAGATCAGGCAGAGGTATCAACAGACGAACTGGGTCATACACTCACAAAGCATAAACATTTGAAGAATGCTGGTATACTCACAGAACACTGAAGAGATGAACAGACAGAGAACTGAGGAAAACGTAGAAGTACCACTGGTGAAACTATCGAAGGCAGGGCAGCACAACGGACAGGAAGGCAGACAACAACATCATGGATGCCACTGGATACAGCACTTAATGTATCACATATTATCTCATATTCCAAGTTGCTTCAATCATTTACTAGTCAATTGCTCTCCAGCCTCTGGTAAAATAATCCGTTTTAGTGTGTCCTTGACTAAAGAAGCCCAACTACATATGAACCTGCCTTCTTAGAATTTTTCTGTTCTCTTGTCCTGTGCTGATTCTCTGGAGCTTCTTCAGAATTATTGCTTGTCATTAGTGAGTCCTCATCAAACAGTTCTACAATATACTGTCACTTTTTATTGTTTGGGTGCTGGACGTTGCTTGCAGAGCATTTTTATAAACAGTCTATGGTGCAGAGTGAAGTTAGAAAATTTGATTTAATGCTTTATCACTGTTCACTTGTGAGCTCTATATATAGGTTTGAATGATTCCCTGAACTGGTGTCATTTTTTCATACATTCCATGTCGGTTATTTCAGAGGTTTGTTAAGCAACCAACACAATCTTCAGATCTGTAGTTCTGCTCAGCATTGTAGCAAGGAAACAAATGTTGGTCGCCAGTTTATTCAATTTTATTAACATTGAAGGAAGAAAAATGTCCAAATTGCAATTACCTGGGCCCTTAACAATACACATTCCAATAGTGCATTCTATTCGTGAGGTGTGTGTTCCACAGACAGACAGACAAATATGGAATTAGTAGGTCGATTTAGAACTATCAATGGTCATGTAACATCGGTCTTGCGTGATCTGATCACATGTGGACAGCTATATAGGTTCCCCAGTTCACACCAGTCATTAGAATGTGTCTCATATGTCTCCAGCAACCACTTGTGCTCAGATCTCAAATGCATCCAAACTCTTGGAGGCGTTCACACCTGCACATAGAGCTGTTCACCAGGGATTGGATAACCCAGGATGATGTCATTGACTGAACATTACAGGGCCGACATCCCAGCTCCACTTCTAATCACATTTTATCCTCTCCCTGTTCATGTGTGTGTCCATTTCCCTGCATGTCTAACAGTGATGGGTCCAGGTGTCATTGCTGTTCAGGTGGGACTCATCGCCACTGACCCTAAAATGAAGACAAATCCATGATCTCACATACAGCTGTGTTTCCAGACCATTGTGTGTATTTTGAGAGTCTGTGTGTGCCTTTCAGAATAAAAGCACAGAGCAAGCAGGGTAAATAACTGAGAAGACTCCCCATAGAAATGTAGGAATTTAGTACCTCCTCGATCTCACTCTGTCACGCATCGCTGAGTCGTGAGATCCACATACACACAATGCAAACATACTAAATAACAGACACACACATGACCCTGCAGACCTGTGCTGTGTTTTGTCCAAGACTGTGTGCATGGGGCAGGCGTAGATTGACTGTGTGTGTGTGTGTGTGTGTGTGTGTGTGTGTGTGTGTGTGTCACTGCCTTAACACTGAACACATGGTCAGCACCTGTTCACTGCTCTGCTCCATGTTTTTTCATTACCCGTGCAGTTCACTGAACCCTCACTACAAATACAACCCGATTCACCTCTTCATGCTCCTCCTTCACTCTCCTCTCTTCTCTATATTCTGCCTACCAACAGTAAAAGAGTCATTTTGTGGTGCATGTCCATAAATGTCACTAATGAGTGACAAATGAAAAGGAGACTGGTCAAAACTGATGCAGCAGAGGTCAGGAAATAGCGACTTTCAAAACATTTTCACACCTGAAAGTCCAAACAATGGTTTAGGTCTTTGTTACATTTTTTACATTTGATCCAGTTAGTTAGGGGCGGCTGTGGCTCAGGAGTTAGGAGTTAGAGTGGTCCTTCTCTAACCAGAAGGTTGGCAGTTCAATCACAGTCTTCCCCATTACGAATGTCGAAGTGTACTTTGGCAAGATACTGAACTTCAAGTGTTTTTATTGAAGTGCTTAGAGTAAAAGTATTTCCATTTGGAGAAATGAATGAATGAACTGGTTCAATGTGTTAATTCTGTTTCATTTGCAATGTCATTATGGTATTACTCCCAACAAAATGAACGTCCTGGTGGAATATTATATTGTTGGATTGGATAAACAACAAGCAATCCTTCGAGCCTTTCCTCTTCTACTGTTTAATGCTGTCTCATCTTCCTGCAAATGGTTCCAAAGGTTCGAACCATCCAAAACAGTGTTTTCACAGTTTGTCACACCAAATTTTGGTCCATTGGTGATTGGAGGCACCTTTCACACCTGCTAAAACTGAAAAGTCCCATGATACAGACCAAACCATGTATGAAAGTGCCTTGAATTCCTAATTTGGGTTGAAGTCCTCAATCCCAACATAATCTGTGATGCAGTTTTATTTCTAATGACAAGACACCCCTGTGCCACACCTTTCACACTCTACATTATCTACATGATTACAGATCCCTGGTGTTGAAGAATAAGGAGAGAAGGCCAGAGTGAGAGAGAGAAAGACAAATTGAGACAATTGAGACAAATTGAGACAATTGAGACAAATTGAGACACAGAAATTGAGACAAATTCTGTGTTCGCTTCTGTGTAACATGCGTGAGTATCTGTTACCGTCCAGAATTTCAAATGCAAACACACGTGTAAAACATTAGTACATTTACAGGAGAAAAGAACAATGGACTTATGTTGTGTTGAAACCAGAGTACAGAAGCCCATCAAGCTCATTTTGTACACACATTAACGTTCCCTCTGTGATGACTCCTAATGACTGTTGATTTCCTGACAATTTGTGTAGTACTCTCACAAGGACTGTGTTAGACGTTTCAGGCCATGAACTGCTTCACATCTACAGTGTCCGTCTCTACATCTATACCTGGTTTTGTGATTGAGTACATAAAGTGAAAAATGGGCTAAATCCAACTTCAAAAGGTCACATTTCATAAGAACGTATCTGTTGGTGCAGAGAGCCTGAAGAAGAAGAAAAGTCAGACAAAAGGAGTCACAATTATAATGTCTTGTGAAAACACAAGGCATTTTGATGCTGTATGAAATCAGCCAGAAGAAGTGATTTTGTTTTCTTTCTCGTCACAAAATCAGCCCTCCCACAGAGGTAAACTTTGAGTGGCTACAAGTAAATCACCTTACTGGTGAAAGATAAGAAAAAGCCAAGTGGAAACCCACCGAGACGCCTCCCATTGTGTTGTGAACAGCTGTTTTGAAGCCTCGAGTTTAGTATTTGGGTCAGTGGCAGCCTGGGTTTTTCAAATCAGAAGTGAACATATTTGGATGCATACCAAGCTTTATCATCGTTTTTTCCTCTAAATTTAGTTCATGATTTACAAATTAAACAGACTTGACACTAGTGACTGAGACTGTAAACTCACTCAGAAAAGGTTGAGGTTCTAGAAAAGATGACTTCTTTTTGCAACAACAGGAGTTGCCCTCTGCTGGTCATTTGAGAGATTCAGGGATTTGCGTATTGGCTTCACTTTCCAGACCTACATCCATTTTTATATACAGGCTATGGATATAGTTAATAGTGATGGTCTTAAATAACACAATGTGGGAAATCACATGTCGCTAAAATCCCTCCAATTAAATTTTACTCTGTGCTTTTTCATCCCTTTCTCTCCTCTTTTCATTCTTTCTTCTTTTTCCATCTCTCTGTCCCTCTGCTCTACCTCTCTTCGTCCTTTGTCAAACATTCCCTCCTGTGGACAAAGTGCAGTTAATGAGACAGAGACACAGCACACACACATGGACGTGCTTCCTTGCTGATACACACATTGGATGCTAGACCACAAAGCCATACACACAGACAAAAAGACCAGAATCTTCCTGTGGTCAAGCTTAGCTCAGCAGAGTGTGGAAAAAACAGGAAAGTCTAAAGATACATCACTCACTCAAGCTGGATGAGTTAGTAAGTTCTTTATAATTAAAATGTAATGCATCATCGTTTTTGAGAAAGAGTCAGTGAATTCTTTATGTTTTTATTGTTTTTATGTGTGTTGAATGTAGTTGTTGATTCCAAAGGACATTCATTTGTAAGAATCTTAATGACCCAACTGCATCATTAAAAAGAGTTTGAGTTAAGGCCTATGCAAACGTTGCACATTATTTCCGTGCAGTTAATTTGCAGGCTTTCACATCAGCGACAAAATTTGTACACATCTAACCAATCAGAATGCTTGTTGACAGTGTCGCTGCTTGAAGTGGTAGTAGTAGACAAAGAAGCACTGTCTCCCCTATCCAGTCTGATATAAAGTTTATTTGGTGACTTATTCAATATATTTATCTTTAGCCATTGCTTGTTATAATTGTCTTTAAAAAGGATATAATGTAGGAAGCTCGGATCAAGCAACAGCTGACTCAGCTCATGTCGAAGAAAATGACTGATCCCAATGCACACAGCTGGGATAGTTTACAAACAAACAGGACATTCGTCAATTTGAATACTCAAGAAAAAGCTTTGACCTTGATGCCATCATGTTGTTGATAGCAGGTCATTAACTATTTACAGGTTGGAAAAAAGCAAGAGGAGGTCATGATATCATTATCTAAAGAAATGATCTACACAGTTTCCCCTTTGGAAGAAAAAATATGCTCAATGAATTTCATGAAACCCTGAGGCTCGGACAGAGAGACAGACACAGATCATTTTCTGAGATGCCACAAACGGACACTTACTGAAGCAGAAACAGATTCAGGAGGAGAAAGAGAGACAGTTCAGCCTCCGGCTCAGACTGAGCTGTCAACACGTCTTGTGATCTGATTCACAAACTGACCGACAGTCATCCCTCGGTGCTATAGTGGGACAACAGAAATGAAAAGAAAACCAAATTGGGAATAGAATAAAGCTGCGGTGGCAAATGTACACACATTCTTTTCTCAAGTAGATACTTGTTGTTCAACCTCTGGGCTCAAGTATAAAAGTAGTGGCTCTGAAATGTACTCAAAGTATAAAAGTAAAAATTTCTGCTCTAAGGGCCGGTCAAGAGGCTGTATATGTGCAGAGCAAACTGAAACTCATTTAGTTTCAAGATTTTTTAACTTCAAACACTAACTTCAAATAAAATAAAAACATGTTTTTGTTGTGCGTGATTTGCAACAATAGATGTATGTAAGGAGTAAAAAGTTGTCAGAAAAAAGAAATACTCAAGTGAAGTACAGATACCTGAGAAATCTACTTAAGTATAGTAACAACTTATTTCTACTTTACTACTTCCCTCATCTGCAGTAAAGGTAGCTTGTTGAAATATTATACATCAGTAACCAGGCAGCAGCATTTAAGAGGGAGAAAAAATTATATTTTGACTTTCTCTACAAAAGTGATCACACGAGTGAGTTGTACTTCGATGCTGAGTCATGTGCAGAACAAACTACCTGGACAGTTTCACTGCCAAGATGCTGACAGCACTGAGCTTATCAGAGGGCCGGACCCCAGGTTGGGCTGTGAAATATGGTGTTGTGTGATATTTTACTGCTCCCGCCTTGACTCTGAGGTGAGAGAGGGGGTTTAGAGGATTAAGAGTGACGAATGACCCGGGATTAAAGAGGAGAAGATTCAACTTTAGTCTGAATCATTTCTGTCAAGTGTGAACTGCTCGCTCCAAGTTCATCAGCATCATGATTAAAACTTTGTACCTGTTTGTAAGATTCTGTCACAAAAGGTAGTTTCTGTTTACCTTAATGGAGACTGTAGCCTACTTATATATCCGGGAAAGAAGGATTGGTTGGTATAGGTACTTTTAAGTTCTCCTGATTTGAGTGGACTCTAAATTGTGAATGTGACTGGTGACTTGTTCAGGGTGTTCCCCGCTTCTCGCCACAATGTCATATGGGATCGGCTCCATCCCCCCACGACCCTCAGGGGATAAGCTGTATCCACAGTGGATGGATGGATGGATGGATGATTTGAGTATTTAAAGGTTATAAAGGAGACTAAATAGTACGTTTGGAACATATTATGCAGCATGCAGTAGAGAGGTGGATGTGAAGTTGTTTGGAAAGGAGTGTGTGAGGAAAACGAGAGATCAGGACAGACAGAGTGTGGGTGTCTGATGAGAGAAGTTTCGTTTAGGCAGAAGTGTAATTATCTGATATCTCGGCTCCCATCTCTCAGCCTCCCGTCTCTTTCTGTCTCTCTGTCTGTCTGCTCTGTCTCGTACCTTCCTGCTTTTTCTCTCATGGTATTCAGCTCTCTGTCTGTGTTTTTTCTCTCTTGCTTGTTAATAATACCTTTCTTGTATCTCTTTCATCACCAGCTAGCAACACCCATACCCCTCTCTCTGACCGCTCTCTCTGCCCCATCTCCAGCAGTGAAAGATGACCGGCCATCAGTATGTGAGTGTGTGCGTGCGTGCGTGTAAGCAGACTGATGTAGATGATATGACGATTCAGAAACAAAGGCCCACATTGTGAGGTGCAGGAATCAGACGGCACATCCACCTGACATTCCACAGAGCCTCATGGACTTTGGGTGGAAACATCAACTTGACCCATATAAGCTGCTCAGAGATGCATTTACTCACATTTACAAGAAGGTTTGTGTTATTGTACACAACTAATAATCCAAAACAGAGTTTACACCACGGTAATTCTTCTTGATACTTGATAGATATCATTATCACATCTCTGGATCACCATAAGATTCAGCCTCTCAGCGTTCTTGGTGCCCATTGGCTGTCATCGGACAAGGAATTAGCTTCTGGGGTTAAACGGCCAATATTTTGGTGTTTCCGGTGGAGACAGTTGATATCCTTGCCAAGACTCCCTCTTCATCACACTGTTGACAGCCTGAGTACTTTTTCTTGTTTTTTTTCTAATCATATGAGTCAAATGTTTCTCCACACAAAAATACAATACGTTTTAGGTCCAGACGACATTTTGGCTTATCTCTATTAACAACTATCTGAGATAAGAAGATAATACAATCATATTCACATGCAGAAACTGTTTTCAGAGATTAGACAGTCAGTTATTCTGGTGTGGTCAGGAATACAGTGTGGGGTGGAGCAGATCTGGATGGACACTTGTTGAAACCAGTCTGGATTTAGTCATGTCCAGGACACATGCAACTGAACGGTAAGTTAGAATGAAGCTCTGCTCGGCTTTTGCCAGTGTGTGTGTGTGTGTGTGTGTGTGTGTGTGTGTGTGTTCCCAGGTGCCTGAAAAGGGTTAGAGTGACTAAATGTTTCCAGTGGAAGAATTTAACCTCTGAACTAAAAAGGGAAGTGATTTTCATTTATCAGTATGAAACTGGACACAAACTCACACACACACAAATACTGTCACAAGCAAACACACTAATAAGCACATATGGGAGTTCCACACACACACACACACACACTTATTGGTTGCCATGATGATTCATGAGAACATGGTGTAGGATCATTTCCCTAAAGGCCACACTCTGAACTCTGACCCCTCCAGTGGCAAAAAGTAGTTTAGTTCTCCCTCAGAGAGATCACATCCGTATAGCTGTCCAAGTTTTCTTCTTCTTTCACCTCAGTGTCTCCCATCCATCGCTCCTCACCTTCCGCTCACCTTTACACTTTGCCTTCTCTAACTCTCTTCCAGAGTCTTCATCTCACCCAGCCACTACACCTACACAGAGAGGATGCATACCAAGCAGAATTATGACCTCCTGGAATGTTTTTCACCTTGTCGTCCAGAAATTTATGGCCACTTATTTCCAAAAAGTTAACATGTCATTTCCTGAATCTGCACGTTTTATTTTGATGGATGCTGCAGGTGGATGCTGAGGTGCTGGTGAAACCAGAAGGCTGTGACTCTGAGGCATTAACAGGCAAAGGGAGGGATGGAAAATATCAATTTATTCATCCATTATCTATATAGCTTATCTTTATTGCATGGGGCTGGAGCCATTCCCAGCTGACATTGGGCAAGAGGATGGGGGAAAAGGAGGCTGTGTATGAGAGACAGTTGTGGAGAGGGAGGCAGATCATATGTAGACCAGTGTAGCTTGAGTCAGCTGCCTGAATTAACTTGCATGCATCACTTCATACAGTATACTACTTATTTGTCAATCCAAATATGTTTATATTCTGATACTGGACATAATTTGTCGGGAAAAATGTTTTTGGTTGGATAGAAAAATGTGTACTTTGGCACAAGAGATGGGGGTGCACGTCATGCACGTCCTCGATGCAGTTGGTTTGATGCCACCACAACATTTGAGCCATTTTCAGACATGAACTCCAGAGAATGTCATCAGTTTGCCTTTCACATAAGAACAACTCAGCAGGAGATACTTCACTTTGTTAGGATTGTTGCCAAACGATTTTTTTCGGTTGAGGGGAGGTGCAACAAGCAGAAACTAGATGTAACATACGTAACATAAAGGAGATTACGTGTTTACAGCACATCAACACTAGCGTCTGCCCTTATCATCAAAAGCTGTCTTGACATGTTTTGTGTCTTCTACGTGTTGTATCCTCTTTTTCATCCTGAGATATTTGTGTTCTTTGTTTTTGCATCGGTCACATGTTTGAAATGTCATCAATACGCTCAAACGTTTCAGGTGAATCCTCTGGAGGATCTCCTGCTGTGTTGTCCCATGGGCTCAATCGGACATTATCTGGAGTTTTTACTAGGTGGCTGGTAGGAGACAATCTGGAGCCTCATTTGTCACATACAGCCCCTCTGGAGAATGTCAGGAGATTATCAGGAGTTCAGTGCATGTCTAAAAACGGCTGTGAAGGGTTTATTATTCAAATAAATTAATCAGGTCCCAACATAAACATTAGCATAAAAATGTTAACTGTGCATTCATTATGATCAATGCGTCTTATTAATTGCCACTTTAAACCGTTGACAAAAATACTGATTATAAAAACCTGACTTTCTATGTGAACACACAAAAAAACACACTTCTGTTTCCCTTCTTAGTCCTTCAATCTGTTTCTAACAGTATCTGCTGCTCACGTCTAATTAAGTAATTTGTCCACTGGCTGTCATTATCCACTATTATTCAAACTAGTCCCAATCCCTTCTGGTTATTGCTTTTCTTTTCCTTATCAGTTGAAGCCTAATAATAAATACAGTAAATACACAAACTAGCAGCTAAGCAGCGCCTCATAATCTCCAATAACCATTAACAGCTGAAACCAGCTTAGCTGCAGTTATTAGGGAGGAGAGGAAGGAAAGAGAGGGGGTGAAAGAAGGAAAAGAAGGAAGGACAGAGAGAAAGCTAAACAAACTGCTGACATTCCTCTTCTTCTCCCACTCTTTTCTTTTATCCCCCTTCTTCCTCTGTGTCCTTTTCCTCCTATCCTAAACCTCATCCCTATGTCTTCAGCACGCCCGAAGGACCCATAATGAAATATAGACTGGATAAATAATCAGATCTGCCCATAATTACACTGAAAAAATCCCAAAATACACAAATTCCCACCTACACATGCGCACACACATATCTGTGTTTTCCCATCTCTGGACATATGATTAGGTTACAGGCAGATATGCAAGTGCAAACACGTGCACACTCTCATGCACTCGATATACACTCCTTCTAACACTTTCTCAAATGACTGCCTCACTGTCAGCACCTACTCTTATTCAGCACTCAGATGTTGAAAGTAAATGTCATTTGTTTGTAGTGGGAAAATATTTCCACTTATCTTTCCGTTTTAACATGCAACACAACTGAATTGTATTTGTCTGTTTTTATTGATACTATAAACAGTAGACAACACATCTGTGCACTATTTCATTAAATCGTATTAAATGAAAAGCAACATGCGATGACTGATCCGTCAGAGCTGGCAGAATGAGAGGATGAGATGCGCCAGTGCGTGCAGAGTGTGTGAACGTGTTTTCATGGTGTGAAATGATGACATTGTTGAAAGCTCTGCATATGGTATGAGGGCCGGTCCACTTTTAGCCAAGCGAGGGTGTGAAAAATAGCCAAGCCTGCTACTTAACACTAATGGACTCATCCATTACAACCTTGTGAAAACACAGTGCAAGTGTCTAACATTAGCATTGGTGTGTGTGACCAGAAAGTGATTGTCAAAATGATGGATGAATGTTTTCATGTGTGTGTGCATGCTTTTACACCTGCGTTGTGAGTGAGTATGGCCACAATTATTCCATTGTTTCCCCTGTTAATAAACCAGACAAAGTGCAGGAAGTCACATTAGCACAACAGCAATTCAGAATCCTGCGGCAAACGTATGAAACAGAACTTTGCTGTAAAAATATGCACAGTGCAGAAATACATCAAATAAAGGTTAATTCAATATTTAACAATAAAATGGGACCATTTAGAGTGAATTTATAATCTTGAAGAAAAAGTTAATCCTACAAAATGTTACAACTCTTCTCCACGGCTCACTGAAACCCACCGAGAAGTAAAACAAGGTTCAAAATTGGCACCTGTAAAATTACATATTGGCAAACGGAAAAAATGAGGCAGGTTGCTGAAATAGGCCAACTGCACTACAAAATCCTCACTTTAAGGCATAGTGTTGTTTCCAGTGACAGTTTCCGATGCATCATCTCACCGAACATTTGTGTTTTCTTTTCATGTATTTTACAGAAAAGGGTATGAAGTCTTCTCTGTATTTTTCAACTCCAGTGACATTGATAAAGTGTTGATGATCAAAATGTGCTGCCGATAGTAAGATGTTTGAAACTAAAATGTTGACATAATATTGAATAATGATCAACTCGCTCCCTCTGAGCGATACCTCTTCGACCTCTGTGAAACACTAACAATCTGACTCTCCTTCTGCTGGAATTTTCAGAATTCAGAGTATAATTTGCAAAGGCACACACACAGACCACAATGAGCAGAATGCCAAAGTGTCTCAGCCACAAACCTCCACACATATGCGAGATCAGAGAGCAAACTGGGTGTGCTGAACAAAGCAGGTCACATTTGCATTTTGTCTCCTCTCTTCCTCACGTAACAACAATCTCCTGCAATCATTTCCAGAAAGTTTGGTTTGTGACTGACACAGTACGTGAGCAGAGGAGAAAGATTTCAGAAGCATTGGAGTGTGTGTATGTCTCAAAAACACATCAGAACGATTAGGCAATAACACGTACAGTGCAAAAACGAAAGGTTCACTAGCATTGTAGTGACGTCATCTTAATGAGAGTTAAAACTGGCACGTTCTCATACAACCAGCATGCAACTGTCAAAAGTATTACTGTGTGACTTGAAGGAGGCTTCATTTCAGTTGACTAAAAAATTTGAAATCAGCCACTGGACAGCACAACACTCACGTTTTCTTGTCTTGAAATACCCTGACATGACAGCCCCCATCCCTTAGGACCATAGACTGTATTTAAAGATGGACGACCCATCCACACTTCCTCCATCTATCCAGCAATGAAGCCCAAATATCCTGGGTACAATTACCTCCATCTTGCGCATTTGGAGTCAGAGTCAGCACAGCAGTGATTGGGGGATGGAGCTGCTATTCGAGGTCCTTCCGGGAAATGCACTCGAACAATCACAAGACGGTCTCAGTGGTCAATCACGAAGTTTCAACGTTTCACCCTGTTTTTATAGCATTACATAACTTACACCTAATTTAGCTGAAACATCAACACTTTAGACACATTAGTGAGATAAAAACTACCTCTATTGACAAACCTTTCAGAAAAAAATTGTATTTCAACAGTATTTACTCTTTTTAATTTTGTCCACGTCCCATCCACTAACATGGAGGCAGGATTCGTTACCTGTACTGCAGCCAGCCACCAGGTGGCAATCGAGACACTTTCCATCTTTACATACAGTTTATGCTGAGGACAGCTACATGGCATCCTGGGATAATAATGTGAAGAGTAATAGTAATGAGAGTTGTATCAGACAATGTAAATCAACCAGTATCTGGTGGATTCTTCCAACAAAGTGCACAAAGAGTTTTGTAAATAAATCATTGTAAAATGAGTATTGCATATTATTTTTTTTTTTTTTTTTTTTAAATTGTACCACACACATTGGAATTGGACATACTTTAAAACAAAGCATTGGAATTTGCAAATCAAATGTGACCCAAGTAAAAAGATAGTGTTGGAAACAAATTGGCAGAACACATTCCAACACTCAGCAAGTGCTGAGTGTTTCCCTGTGGAGCTTCTCTGACATGAGTCGACATTAAGCTGACAACTGCACGCCGGCTGAAATCCATTACGTGTTACATGTATGTGTTTATGGGCGTGTCAGAAGAATAAATTCTTGATTATTTGGGGTAAATGAAGGTCGATACAGATTCAGAAAGAAAAACAGGAAAGGGCTGTGGAGGGAAGAAGAACAGACATTGGAGAGAAGAGGAGATAATGAAGGGGAGAAAGTTGTTTATCCAGCTGCCGGCCACAATTTCATTTGCTTTCGTGTCAGTTGAATGATTCTGTATCAAATGCATATAAATACACAATTTAATGAAGAAGATAAACTTGATTAAAATACTCCCTTTCAGATCTTTTGCTCCTTCTGGGTCTATGTGTGATCACTGTTCTCTTTGCCTGACTGTTGTGTGGTACCTTTGACCCCCCGGCCTGGGTCAACCCTCAGAAGTACAGCCCTGTTTTGTCTGAGCCTGTGACCTCTCACCTTCAGTCTGGGGTCGTGGCCATCAGCAGCAGAGGCAGACGAACACCAGTGTGGTTGCAAGCTGCTTCAAAAAACTCACAGATTCCCAGTGGTAGAGCTGTTTCTTTTTCATTCATTAGTCTTTCCCAAAGGGCGGTGTGCGACCTTAAGGGGCTTTACGGGGTCAGGAGGGTCCCTGTCAAAATAGGGAATAGTATATTATCACTGTTAGTTTGTTAATGAGAAGGTAATGGAGCCAGACCACTAACTGTTCTCAGAGGTTCTTATATTACTCTGTGGGCTCTGCTGCCATCTGATGGCTGTACAGTGCAAACAAGACGAATGAAGTTAGAAGAAATCATGGAACTTGTAGAAACAGGGTGAGAAAAAGTCAGTAACTATGTATTATTAACATTTTTACATACTTGTGACCCTGATGATACCCAATGTATAAGACCCAGAATAAAGTGGAACAAGGGACTGCTGTATCAAAATCCAGATTGGAACTGGAACACAGTCCTTTTCCCATTTGGAGACATGCAGGTGACTGGAATCTACATTTATAAAATCGTCATGTTAATATTAAATTAAAGGGAGCAGAAATCTATTTAAAAGCATTTGTTTAGGATTGAGCATTTACCTTGTTATCTGGCTGAAAGGCCTGAGCAGCCACTCCAAGTCTTGGTCCCTCACCAAAAATGAATAATCTAACAAAACACATTCTAAATTTTATTTTTGTTTAATACCATGAGCTAAATATACATGTCATGTTCTACTGTTTTATTATTTAAGTCGTGTTCTTAAATAGAAAAAATGGCCAAACAAATGGCAAACAAAAGCCTCAGGTGCTCTCACTCAAAGCAGGAAGTAAGGCCCAGGTGAACTTCCTGCCGCCTTTTATAGACTCCGCCCCTTTACCTGGGTCCTAGTGTTTGACTTCTTGTTAGCTTTCCTCCAACATACTGTAGGATTCCCAATTGGTGTCTCTAATCATTGAGATTGACATATTCAGTTAATCAAGTAAATGACGTGATGTATTTCAGAATGGAGTCATAAGCTAATGGGACTTTAGCAGTCAAAATGAGGTGCAACAATAAAAGATGAAGACTAAAAAGGGAAGAGATACAGAATGAGATAAGGAGACAGAGAAAAAAGAAAGAGAGAAGGTGATGAAGATAAGAGAACAAGAGCAGGTACTGCCATCTTTGTCCAGGGCAGGATTAGCATTATGTGCTGTTCAATACAAGCTGACTGATCACATTTAGTCATGTAATATAACGTTGTCACGTTGCATGATTATATTACAGGTCATTTAACATTTTATCTTGAAGTTTCCATTTTAATGTTAGTTCTGTCCAGCGTTTGGTTGTAAATGTTGGAAACTGTTGTGAATTTAAAAATGTAGAGATACCGATACAATGATGTTACATTTTAGTTTGGCAGACACACAGATAAGAAGTACATTCACGTGGGATTTATAGAAGTAGGCTGCAGGGGGCAGGCTGGAGAGGAGAAGCTGAGGGTGGCTGCTGGGGTTGGATGCTGACCAGCTCAATAATCTGTGACAGGTGACAGAGATCAACCTTATATTTCTGTTTGTTTTGTTTTTTGTTTAGTGTAATTCAACTTTTCAACTGTGATGAAGTTTGTGTGACAGAGAGCCATAAACAAAATGAGCAAAGAGACTCACCCTCTGACCAAGGATCACGATGACAGTCGCACTGTCCCTCTTAGTCAGCTCGGCCACAACCTTTGGCCCCTGCTCCTTCATGAAGAACATGAAGGCGTTGGGAAGCTTCTTAATATAAGGCTGATCTCAATCCAGCTGAATGTCACACTTTCTCTTTCTGTTGGAAAACAAAAAATACAGACTCGGAGCATGAATTAGCCCTGTGTGTGAGACACTGTGAGGAAAGAAGAGTTTTACAAACAACCAAAAAACTGTGATCTTTGCAGACAAATCACAGACGTCAGCAATCAAAGAACAGCTGGAAGAAACAAAATACAAGGTGAAAGTGATCTGATCGTGAGTCTGGTTTTGTGATGGTCTACGAGTTGTTGACCACAGCCAAAGATCATGAACCAGTCAGGCTGAGTTACTGAGGCCTCGAGGTGCTGTGTGGAGGAGCAGCAGAAGCTACAGGAGCTAATGATGCATATTGTGGAAGACCATACACCACCTCTCCATTCATATATAAATAAAACCAGGCAGATACAATAGATATCTGAAAATGTTGTGTGTCTCCAAACAATAAGTGTTTGTTTACATTTATGTTTGTGATATTCACACAATTCCAACAGGGTCCAGGTTCCCCTGTAGGCAGCCTCACCTCTGGTGCATCAATATACTGGAAACATGTGATGAAACAAACTGCATCATATACGTCATCTGTCCAGCAGGTGTCCTAGTTTAATATCTCTATACGGGGGCACAGAGACAGACATCCTACAAAAAGAATGTTGCAGACATGTTGAGAGAGGGACAAGGTGCAAAATGGAAGTTTTGGCAGGACGGGAGATCAAATAGCTAAAGATGTGTATGATGGAGAGTTTTGTGAAACTGGGATGTGGCCTGTCAGACCCTTTTGGATATTAGAGAATGCATGTGTAGATTTTAAACTGCTCATTATTAATCACAGAAATAAGATGTGACCAGTGAATATTATGATTATATAGACATGAGGTATAAACACAATGTACAGGCCAAGACATTTATATTGAATCCAGAATAGAGTGAATATGTCAAGAAGTAGCGGAACAAGATGGAGAGAACAAGTAGTATTAAGCAGGCTGAGAATTGAGCATAGTAACCTCAACAGTACACTTCATATGACAGGAAAACATCGAACGGGTATCTGCGACCAATGCCAACAACATCCTCACATCATGGAGGAAAGGAAAAGAAGAAGAGAAAGGAAATAACTGATGGAACAACGATGGAAAACAGGACCAATGCTGAACACTATTAAAAGTATATTAGAGCGTGGAGAGTGTCAGCAAGGGAGGAAAGAGTTATTCAGATGTTTTAAGAGAGATTGGGCTGGACAGACAGGGGGCAGTATTGCGTCGCTGTGGATGCAAGTTGCCGTAAAACCTGACAGAAGAAGAAGAAGAAGACGCTCAGGTTGCATTCACTCTGATGAAAACCAAAGCTCGGTGGTGACAGCAGTGATGGCTCCTCTGCTCACGTGTAGTAAGTACATCACTACACCATTACTACCAGAGCGTGTGTGTCTCATCCCTTTATAACGTAGCATTGACATTGTGACACCTTCCTCTGAGTACATGTGTTTCTAAGCTAATCTAACAGCCTGCTAGGTGGCTAACATCGACTCACGTTACAGCCTCAGAAAAGATGCTGTGTGGTAGCACTGCACTATAAACTGTTTGTATTGTTTGTTTTCTAGCCCCTGTTGCTCCTTGTTAAATGGTTAATTAACCTCACTAAAATAATATATAAAATGTGAATAAACGTTACGTATATAGCACCTTTAAACCAGTTACAAGGTGCTTTACAAGTTAAATATGAAAAACTGAAGGCCAACTATAGGAGAGAGGTTAAAAGCAAACAATAAGAAACTATTTAAAAGTAAGATGAGCAAAGATAAACAAGATAAACAAAAAACTTTATAAACTGATTCAAATATTTGTTAAAAGAAAAAGAGGATACGGAGTTTGTTAGATGGATCTCCTCAGGGAGAGTGGGCATATATGGTGTCAAAAGTCAAATGTACTTAGGTTCAAGTCTAGAACGGAACCTTTAAAGTCAGAAATAAACTCTTAAAATCAATTCTACAATTTACTGGAAGCCAGTGAAGAAAAGGTCAAATTGCAGTAATATGATCTATCTATGTAGATTTTGATGAGGTTATAGAAGTCCTGATACTGCATTCACTAATGCAGACCCTCACATACAAAACAGTGTTGCTGTTTCAGATGTATGTCTCTTTCACAGACCAACAGTGAATGTGGATCTCCGCTGAACTCTGCACATCGGCAGACAGAACAAGGGAAACAGCACAGAGAAAAACTTGTTCCACTTTGAAGTCAATCAGATCTACTGAATCAGATCTACAGAGGCCACTGCTCAGTTGATTGGCCGTTGGGCTTTGTCTGCCAGCATCAGAGGGGACAGTCAACACCTCCACCGACAGCATGAGTGAGCTAACAGACTTTGTCAGGGGCCAAATTGTTGGTGCCCAGGTGGCAGGTCTGTCTGTGAGAGAAACTGCACAGCTCTGTGATGTGTCGGGAAGAACAGTCCTCAAAGTCATGAGTGTCTACAATATGCACGGACATACTGCATCAGCAAAGAAGAACAGCAAGCGCAAGCCCAAGAGGAAAACGATAAGGCGGACAAAAGCTGGAGTCGATGAAGCAGCTGCCATCGGAAAACTGACGTCTGACTCCAAGATGGACTCACAAAACCCTGAGGATGAGAGTGAGAAACCTGAATCCCAGACCAAAGACAAGGAATAATGTGGCTGTGTTTCAGACTTTTGGGTACATTTAGACTGGTTGATGTTTGCATTAAGCCACAAAATGCCTTGATTTAACCCACAATTTTGCTTACGTTATACATAAATATTTTTGTATTTGTATTGTAAGGCTTGAATATGAGCCTGTTCTGTCAGCTTTTGTACATTTCAAGGCTTTCCTCGAGTTTCCCCTCATCAGTAACGTAAATCCAGTGGCATTTATCTGTGTATGAGTGCAGCTATCAAGTTTTTTTGTCCAACTCATTGATGAGACAGGAAATATGGAAAATAACAAAACTATAAAGAGCAGAAACCTGATGATAATGTCAACCTGCTTTGTTAATTCAAAATCATGTGTCTGTGATGATGTATTAATAATGTGCAATAATTTCAATAATAGATCAAACTTGTTCTCCTTTCTGCCTACGTCGTCTGTCCTTTTCCTATTCCTACTAACTGACCTGAGGATGCAGTTTTTGTCATGACCATTAGAAGTGACAGCATATAAAGAATGGTGACTTTTGATTGTCACAAGGATACCGTTCAGAGTTGAAGAATAGTTTCCTAATTTTTCCTTTGTCTCCCTCGGTTAGATTAATCAGTAATACATAATCCATAATTGCAGTCTTTGCCAGTCTGTCTATGTTGGATCCCTGTTCTGACCACTAGTTGTATGCACATTTTAACCCCCTGAGAAATACTTTATCCATATTTTGACCTTTGACCTTCAGTGTCATAATCATGGGCATAGGTAGTTGCAGAGCAGTTTAATTCAATTCGATTTTATTTGTAAAGCACCAAATCACAAAACACATTATCTTACAGCACTTGACATAAGGTCGAAACCTAAGTAAATTATAGAGAAACCAAGGTCCCAGTTGCACAGACTTACTGAGACATCCTGATAATAAAGACTTATAATGATCCCATCTAGACGGCTGTCCGTAGAGACTTGTTTTATGTGTAGGTCAATTGACATGTCCTGGTCAAACAAAACAAGGTTCCTCACAATAGAGCCTGGGGCCAAGCAAATGCCACTTTAGTCTCAGGTTGGTGATTAATTGATAAGTAAAATATCATTACTTGCAGCCCCATTTTAATTTTTATATCTATGAGTGATTTTTTTTTTTTTTTAGTTATTGTCTATCCTTCAAAAGCAAAGTTCACATAAGTTTAATGCATAGTTTCCTGCTCAGGTAGTTTCATATGCAAAATAAATCAAAGAGTCATGAGCAGATGAGACAAAACTTTTATTCTGAAGGTGTCAGACCGGATGTGTCCGTTGTTATTCATCCTGTAGAAACAAACTTAGGTCGGTGATAAACATCAGCAGGACAGACACACTGATCCTCTGTTCTGATCGTCACACAACATGTGAGTTTAATGTTTCTGTAAGTAGCTTTAACATGTTAACACACTTGTTGCCGACGGTAGCTAATCTATTAGCTTGTAGCCTGACTAGCTTAAATAACAGCATCGAAAACCAAGCTGCTATCGAGGTGAGCACATCAATCTCATCCCTGTCGTTAATTAGCTTCTTAATGAGTGTGTGCTAAAAAGCTTTGTGCTTTAGTTACTATTAGTTCATTACTATATAATGTAGTGTTAGGTTGTTTATTATATCCACCCCCTCCCAGGTAGTGTTAGCTTCCACATGCTGGTTGTTGAATGAGTTGATACCATAGACAGTTTATAGGTTGATACTTGAAACTACAATTTTGTTGTTAATATTAATTACTATTGTTAGTATTATTATATACTGTATAAACCATTGCTATTTTTGTTATTATTTGCTATATCTTATTATCCCATTTTCATCTTTTTATGGATCAGTGATGACCCCGTCCACCTCATGATCTATGGATCCTCCTCCACCCTGGATCTCTCTGGATCTAATTGTACAAAATAGTGGAACCATCACATGACAGAGGACTTTGAGGAATTCAAGCAGCAGCTGCAGAGCCTGCAGCCTGTCTGGCCTTTGACTTCGCCTGTGGCCTCCATGAAAGACACTCAACACTTTCACAGGAGTGTTCCAAGCAACATGAGTGACTTAACAGAGTTTGAAAGGTGCCAAATAGTTGCTGCAAGACTCTCCGGCGCATCTGTCACAAAAACTGCACAGCTGTTCAATGTGGCGCGGGGAACGGTCTCCAGAGTCATGACAGTGTACGTCAAACATGGACGAACAACATCGGCAAAGAAGAACAGCGGGCGCAAGTCAAAGCTCACAGAAAAGGACAGACAAACGCTTCTCAGGATAGTCGAGGAACACCCTGAATATACAGCCTCAAACATAACTTCAGAGCTGAACACACACCTCTCTCACGCCGTCTCGGTGAAAACTATAAGGCGCGAGCTTCACAAAGCTGGTATTTTTAGAGGAGCAGCCAATCGGAGGCCAGAGACTGACGCACAAGATCCAGATGGAAACAACACTAAACCTGAACTCGACAAAGGTTGTGACACACTGAAACCTAGTGAAGATAGGACAAGACCTGAAATGCAAACAAAGGAAGGACAGGGAACAATATCTGAATATCTGAACCCCAGGCTGGTGTCGAAGAGTACAACACAGAAAAGTCAGTAAAGAGGATACAATATGTAGCATGATCGTGTTAAGGGAAAACCACACAATGCCTGCATTCCTTAATGTCACCCACTATCAAATAGGCTCATGGCTGTTTAATAACGTGGATTATAATAATGCAGATTTTATTATTTATTTTTGCATGAATGCATCATAGTGCAATAGTAAGGCTTTTTGTAGGAGTTTTCATTTTTCCTGGTTTACAAGGAAACATAACTTTAATATGGATTATTGAGAAATAGTCTTAATAGTTGAAAATATCCCTGCTGTTTACAGCCAAATTTGTGTTGTGAGTGGTGTATTATGTGAATATGTTTGTCCTTTAAGAAAGATTTGTAAACCCCACAGAGAGAAATCACATTTGTGAATTTGAGCAATGCAAATAAACTTTGATTGATTGACTTGATGAGGGATGCTGTCTTTTTAATACTAATGTGTGAAGTTGTCGAGCTATTATTTCAGGTATCGTAGAAAAAAATCATACGAAATGAATGTGATTATTTGAAAGTTTACTGTTTAATGCAAAAACACTCAATATAATGAATAGCAAAATTCAAGGTTTGTTCCTATTGAGCAATGCTTTGCTGAGATGACTGTTGTTTTTTGCTACATCTGGTTATTAGGGCCCGAGCACCTCCGGTGGGAGGCCCTATTGTATTTCGAAGGATTTGTATTTCCCTTTTGGGGCTTTTTCAGAGCCTAGACATGCTCAAATTGTTACCAAAGTTTGCAGGGAATCAAAACCCCAAAAAGTAATTGTATTCTGGAGTAATTTGAAATGGCCGTGGAAAAATGGCTCAACAGCGCCATCTAAGGAAAAGCCCCTCAGTTAGCTTTCACCGATCTTCACAAAAATCGTAGCCCAGGTGTATCATGACCAGACAAACAAAAAAGGTCAGAGGTGCAATTGGAAAAAAGCAACAGGAAGCCCGCCATTTGGACTTTAGTGGCCATATTGGCCATTTTCCACATTTTTACTTTGATGTACTTGTCCCAGGGCTTTCATCAGATCAACTTCATATGGAGATGGGTGTCATCACAACAAGATGGAGATGAAAACTACCTCAAAGATCGATTTTTCGTCACACGGTGTGACCGTGGCATGGCGTCAAAGTTTGATTACACGCCATCAAAACACGAGGTTCTGTATCTTGGACATACATGGTCCAATCGAGTCCAAACTAGACATGTAAGACAAGAGTCCTGGCCTGATGACATCTACACAGAAATCATGACTTAAAATCACAGCGCCCCCTGGTGGCAACAGGAAATGTCTTGTTTTTGGAACGTCTTACACTTGGAGGTATTCCTCCTCACCCACTGCTCGCAGCCATGTCAAACTGTATCAAACGGGTCTCAAGACATTGATAATGTAGGCATAACATTACTGTGACTTTTCATCAAACGCCATAATAGTGGCGTGGCGTCAAAGTTCATCAACTCGCCGTGACACACGAAATTACTATAACTTCGGTGTTGGAGGTTCAACCTCCCTCAAACTACATTTGTGTAACAACAGCCCCCCCCCTGCAGACATTCAGATGGTTTTAAGGAATGGGCTTGGCAAAATAACTGACTAGCGCCCCCTCGGTGCTTGCGAGGTTGCATTTAGGCCATGAATTGTCCTTTTTCCATTTTGCCGTGGAATATGGGCTGCCACATATGGAGTGGTGTATGCTGGAAGCCTGTCCACATCCTCCGCTGCAACAAGGTCGGAGTCTGGATAGAGGTTAGGGACGGCTGGAGCTGCTGCCTGCGCCCTCTGCAGCGGTAGCAGCTGAGTGCCCGACTGGTCATCAGGCTGCACCACTGCTGGCTGTGGTTATTCTCTTGGTGGAGCTGAGTCCAGATCAGGGTGTAGTCGGAGACACTGAGACTTGGAGATTAGTTCAGTCCCTGATATTCACTTCAGTTAAACAACATTCATACGCTCCCCAATCCGGCACATTGCAGTTTAGTTTTGAGTTGCTATAACTGATTTAAACTCAGACTTCCCATGCTCGGAAAAACCACAGTCATCCTCTCTATTCTTAAACCTATTTTCTCAAATAGGTTGTCTCAGCAGTTGTGAACCCGACTCTTATTTTTTATCAATTTAAACTCTGGTAATGTAATTATTTTTCCATCTTTAAATCTAAATGTGGATGCTTAGGATACTGAATACCTGGCCAATAGAATGTAGAAACCTTAAAGGTTTAGTGTGTAGAATGTACAGGCAGCATAATGTTCCCCATGTGTTCAGTGTGAACCTGCTCTTCAGCTTTTAGTTAGTTACTGGTTGGTACATATGCCACTACTGATATTTCTGTGAAGAGCTCGTATTGTTCCGGTTTTAACTTCTTGGCTTGTGTGATGCTGCGCTAAATCAACTTGCAACACAATCAGAATCAGATTTAGTGTCACTTCTATAATATTCACTCAGCATACACAGGAATGATGAAGAAGAAAATGCCTTTCTCCACAGATCAGTCATACATAGTAAAAACTGACATTTTGAAAAAAGCAATAGAAAACAGGACTCAGAAGTCATTTGTATTTGGAGTTGACAAAGTGCTTTGTTAAATATATGCTTAATACAAACCATAAAACAAAATCGCAGATCCCAACTTTGGTGCTGACACAGATCAGACAGTGACATTCATCACTTCTCCAAATGAAAAATATGTGAATTTTATTCACAATTTATCTTAAGTCATTTGTTTTTCAACTGCAGAACAAATCCCTGACAATGCACAAAGTATTATACAATGGACATGAAGGGTAACGTATTGCATAAGGAACTAAGTGAAGCAGTTTATTAGGTACACCAAGCTAAAACTAATACAATCCAACACCAACAGCCCTAAAACATGTCCTACCTTCATGAAATGTACAATATTTATATAATATATGGCATTTTGTATGGGACTGCATTAGTTCCACTCAGTGTACCTAGGCATTGGTTATTAAATTAGGCATTGCTGTATTTCAAATAAACACATTTTCAAGGTACAACTGGAATTGAAGATCTCTCACCTAAGATGGAGCACAAAAATAAGGGAGCATCAAAACTCTATGATTATATTTATATACATTTCCAAAGTTGGAGGGCCTTAAAATATGTTGGGAAAGGGACTTTGATCATGTGATCCCAGAAGATAACTGTAAAAAAACTTCTTTGTGTCATGGTATTGTCATAGATTAAACAGAGTATTTTGGACTGATTACCGCCATCTACTGAGTTGGTGCACCGTTCCTAGAGGTACTGCAATACAAGGTCGATCCAAGTGGATTCAAGATTCAAGAGTTTATTGTCAAATGCACAACAATTACATTAAGCAGTCGCTGGCAATGAAATGCTTGGGTCACAGGCTCTCTTATAGCAATGCTCCAAATATTACAAGCAAAAAAATATTGAATAAAATAATATAAAATAGAATATCAAAAATTTCAAATAGAAAATAAAATATATATATATCTAAATATATATATACACCTAAAGAAAAAAAAACAATAGTGCAATTGTGTGCAATAGTGCAAATATGCTAAGGTGCTGGTTTAGTGGAGTTATTGCAGATTGGAGGAGTTTAAAAGTCTTATGTCAGCCAGACGGCAGCAGGCAAAACAGTGTATGGTTTCCTTTGATCTATTAGTCACATCATAGTCCTTTAACCCCCTTTGTTTGAATTTCTTAAACCTCCTTTGCTTCAATTCCTTTAACCCCCTTTGCTTCAATTCCTTTAAACTCCTTTGCTTCAATCCCCTTTCTAAGATGCTCTTTATCTCAGAAAAATAAGAAGTGAAGAATCAGTCTGCACTAACCAGCGAATTGGTAGAACAAAGAAGATAAGGGATTTTTCACGAGAATTTGGAAAACACATCTTGAACAGCGAAAATAACAATTCGTAACACACATTGAAACAAACAACAGTCGCGATGGAGATCACTGGGAGAGTGAAACAAATGGATATAGAGGTAGAGACTGTCCGCCCGTACTTCGAGTCCTTTTTTACGAAGATTACTGCAGAGCAGTGGGAGCTGTTGAAGTCATGCAAACTGGATGAAGCTACAACATTTATGTTGGCAGATCTTCTGCTGAAGTTAATGACGACCGTTTCAAATGCCATTGCAAAGCAATGTCCCCATGCACCCTTGTCTGAGGAAGAAGTTCGGTCCATTCTGGGCGACACTCTCAACGACAGTCTTTCACCAGGCACAACAAAGTCTAAGAGTTTGGATAAGCTCACAGACTTGGTTGTAGAGGAGGTGACGAAGACTGTCAACTCCACCTTGTCTGCAAGCTCCACCTGTGTGAGCTCTGAGAAGCCTATACCAACCCGCCTCATTAACCCCGCTAAAGTCCAGAAAATGATCTGTTATGCCTGCGAGACGTTAAAGGCAGATGCAAAAATCGAACTCTTGCTCGAGTGTCAATCGCGCAGGCGAAGTCGGGCAATTTCCTCAGAGGAACAGGACGCTTCAGATGATCCCATTCGGATGTGTAGGACCTCTTCAAGCTCCCACTCTTCAGGAGTCAGCTCCAAGTCAGGTAGTTCCTCAGAGGGAGGTTCAACAACAAGCAGTATGGACAGTGGGAAGATGCTTGTCCAGGAAACAATCAACAATAGTTTGACTGACATCACAGACTTCTTTAATGAGTTCAATGACAGCCTCTTTCTCCATTCATCGTTTTCTCCAGAGATTGATATGGCTTTAGATGAAATTATTGAGTCAATCAATAAGGAAAGCAATAAGGAATCTCCACAGCCAAACCTCTCAATCAGTAAAGGAATGAGGACGATCAATAGTCTTTTCATAAAGACTTTTGCCACAGCAGGGACGCTTCAAATACTGACAGGGGTCGCGAAAAAATTCAAGGAGGAGACCAAAGTCAATAGGAGGCTGACGATACAGTCATTGATGGCTAGTGTTGACGCTGTGCTTCTGGAGAAGGAGAAGCCGGGAGGTGGAAATGAAAGTTCTGCATTCCAAACACTGAAAAAGCTTCCATCTGAAAAGGTTCTTGTATTCACAAAACAGCTTTCAGATCTCATCTATGCTCACATCGTACCTGGAAGGAATTCAGACATTAGTTCAGGTCCAGTGAAAAAGGTGGCTGTTCCTGATGCACACAGGGGCATATATGCAGACATTCAGACCAGGGTGTTTTGTTTTCTGTCCTTGATAAGCTGGTGGCTGAACAACCAAGTTAACTGCCACACAAAAAGGGTGTCAGAGGCTTTTATGGCCATCGACTCACTGGAAACAAACAAGCAGTCATCATCATCAGAGGTCAGCAGCATTGAGGAGAAAACATCGAAGCAGTCAACATCATCAGAGGTCAGCAGCGGAGGGAATGAAAGACCGAAGAAGTCAACACCAGCAGTGTTCAACACAATTGAGGAGAAAGGATCGAAGCAGACTTCATCATCAGAGGTCAGCAGCAGTGGGAATAAAAGATCGAAGCGGTCAACACCAGTAGTGTTCAAAGGAATTGAGGAGAAAGGAACGAAGCAGACGTCATCATCAGAGGTCAGCAGCGGAGGGAAGAAAAGATCTAAGCAGTCAACATCATTAGAGTTCAACAGCATTGAGGAGAAAACATCGAAGCAGTCATCATCATCAGTGGTCAGCAGCAGTGGGAATAAAAGATCGAAGCAGTCAACACCAGCAGTGGTCAGCAGCATTGAGGAGAAAAGATCGAAGCAGTCAACATCATCAGAGGTCAGCAAAGAAAACTCAGCATCATCAGACAGCAACTCCAGGGAGAAGATTGCAAAGATGCTGGCAGCAGACAGATGTAAAATGTATGTCAGTGTTCTCTTGGACCAGCTCATCACACGAAGCTATAATAAGGCAAAGGTGACCCGGACTGATGTCGACATAACAGACACAAATCATCATCTGCTGGAGAGAATATGGGCCGAGGTCAAAGACATTGACTCAACTTTCAACCCCAACACAATCCTTGACGAGGTCATTTTCAAGGAGTTGTGTAAGAAGTGGCCTTGTCCAGAGATGCTATTGGTTTCCTTTCTTTTAAGAGATCCAGAACTTGAGATATCAATTAGCTCCTCTTTGAAAAGACGCCTGTGCAAAAAGCCTGGCGTCTTCTCCTCTTTCAGAGCAAGGTTCTCTTCCTTCTTCCGGAGATAAAAGTGGATGATGTTATTCCGATAGCTTCACTTTCAAATTTAAATATGTTTTCTCCGGTGCTCCTGTTATCCCCACATTTATAAAAATGAATAAAATGTATAAAATGGAATTATTTGCTCTCAGTATTTATTCCACTCAGACTTAAGTCTTGTTGTGGCTTTTCTCCAGGTGCTCCGGTTCCCTCCCATATTTAAAACAATTATTAAAAGATTCAAAATCGAATAATTTGTTATCAGGATTTATTCCTCTGAGACTAAAGTTTTGCTGTTTTACAAGCTGAAAATTCACTGTTTCACAGGTGCAAGTTTAGTTTCTTCCTTTAATTCATCAGCCATCAGCACCTTCACCTGAACTTAGCTCCAACAAGCTGTATAAGGCAGAGTAGAGTGACCTCATTATGGTTGGTAATCAAATAGCGATAGTAAGCATCTAACTGTCAGATATTTTCAGAATAAGACACAGTTGCTGCTGACTATCACCGTAAATCGATACAGTGTTACTTGATTGTGTTTGTCTTCATTTTGAAGGAAATTTGAGATCTCAACTAATTCAATTTTGGAGTTAAATTTCTGCAGGAAGATGGAAATATTACAACTGCAACATATTTTTTATATCTCACTTATGTAAAAAGCAACAAGAGTTTATATGATTTAATATATAGGATAAGATGTAGAATATCCCTTGTACGTCTGAAGGTCTTCTGCACAAATTACCACAAAAAAAACATTAGATGTTAGCAGGTGTTAGGGGCCACCAGCGGATGTTAGGGACATAACTTCAGTTGTGCACCTTAGAGTCATCAAGTGTTTTGACCTTCTGATCAACGATACAGGCCGAACTTGAGGGTACGCTGAGGATAAAGGTAAATCTGACTGGCTGCTGGGTATTATGGCAGTACTATGAAAGCCATGTGGCTGCTCAGTAGATCAGACATCATTATCTCTTTAGCCTTTTTAAACTAAACTCTGTACCATTTTAGAACATAGGACAAGATGGAGAATATTCCTTGTACGTTCGACTGCAGCAATTAATGCCTATTGCCAGTTGATGTTAGCGGATGTTAGTGACCACCAGCGGATGTTAGGGACATATCTTCAGTTGTGTACCTTAGCGTCATCAGGTGTTTAGGCCTTTTAATCACAAGACATCCTCTTTTAAGGCAGGCCACCACAGGTTGATCAGACCTGGGTGCATGTCCCTAGCATATTGGGGCCCAGTTGGGATCTTTCCTCCTGATCCAGAGCCATTGGCTGCAGCGTTCTGCAGTGTGTGATGTTTCTTTTATGGTCCGGCGCAGGGCTTGTCGATGGATCTCCAGATCTTTGTGCAACCTAATGGTGCAGCCAACCTCCACAGGGCAAGCTATTGCTTTCCAGCCACATTGCTGTGCCTCAAATGCAAGGTCTGCATACCACAGCCTTTTCCTCTCATTCGCTTCATCAACATTATCCACCTAGGGTACTGTCAATTCTAAAAAGTAGATGATGCACAGGGTATTAGACCAGATTATCAGGTCAGGTCTTAGGGTGGTAGTGACAATATGTGATGGGACTGTAAGTCGCTGGCCCACATCCACCAGCATCTCCCAGTCTCGGACTTGCTCCAACTGACCACTACTGGCCAGTGGAGGAGGCCCTCTCTTTCCCTGTTCCCTCTCGCGGATAAATGTTGTCCTTTAAACTGCATTCGATGTTTTGGAAGGCAAGGCATTGGTAGCAGTTCACTTAGTTTCTAGTGTTGCTGCAAGGCATTATCTGGTTGTGTATCAACGTATACCTACCTTAGGCGATACTTATTTTACAACCAGTGAGGATGTGCCTGACCCTAGCGTAATAATGTTAGTTAGTTGTCTCTATATGAATCCATTCATGACACAAAATGACTCGAGTGAAACTGATCTGACTTAAATGATCTGATTATTTTACAACCGTAGACCATACAACAATTGACAGTCTGAAATAAAAGATATCAAACTGAACAAATTTAACTTTTAACATTCTTTAGTTTTCAACATGATTCTAAGCTGACTTCATGTTATCATTTGATGCAGTGTTAACCTTTAAACTCTGATGTTGGACAACATACTGCAAATGTGAAGAGGAAAAATCGGACATTAGCTTTAGAGAACAAACAAATTCAGATTAAATCCTGTAATTCCACAGGCAGACACTGGTTATTTCGTTGATTTACATTCACAAAAAGAGCCCCTCCAAAAAGAGTTTTATTTTATTTACATGGAAACATAACATTTTATAAGTTTTAGATCTTTTTCAGAAAGGCACTTGATCAAATTCTTGTTGCAAATTATCAACAAGATACAGGAAAATTCTATTTGGTAAAAGGCACATAAAAAAACAAACACAAAAGACATGGAGGGTGTAAACAAACATGAACAGACCATTTTCAAACTTTGAATCACAGACAAAATGACTCTATCCCAACACAGTGATGAAAAGTTGTATTTCTGATGATGGTTTAAGAACTTCAATGAACTTCAACTTCTGGCTCTGTAGCAAACAAAATGCTAGTGTATATAAATTATTACAAGATAGAAAACAATTTGAGTTGCGTGTATTCAAAATAATGAAATAAATGTGGGGGATGTCTTAGTTTTATTAGATAATACATTAATTACAGACTCTTTGGCAAATTTGTTTTGGTTTCCCCCACATTTCTTTTCTCAGTTCTTAATCAGCATGAAACAAAACGTAGTATACAGGGAGAGTAAAGGACAAATTGCATAATGTTTTGGGTTTTAATAACCTTTTTGTTATCAGATTTGGAAATATTAAATGTAAATATCATTCAAGGTCTTTAAAGAAAATAATATCTTTGAATTTACATTTATGGATAAAGAAATGCAGGATAAGGATTCATTACGTCTTCCCATATCTCCTGCGCATGCGCCTGAAGCGATGACGCCGCGGTGATGGACCCGGAAGTAGAACGGCAATGGTAAACACAACCGTGAAAACCGTGTTGATACTCTTTACAAGATGGTGTACGTGTCCAACGGTGAGAGGCTTCTCCTGTTTTCAACTGCTTTCTCTCCTAACTACTAGTTTGTATTTTTCTCATAAATGTTCGATCAGTTTCTGTGAAAACAACCGACTCCGACAGGAAGTGATGGCAACAGAGCGATGTTATTTAGTAAAGTAGCTCGTTAGCTAGCTTAGCCGAGCTGGATCTGCGTAGTTTTCTATCAGAGGATGTTCATAGTGTTTCCTCTGGAGTTGCCTTTACTGTCAGGTGCTTGAGTTTTTTCGCTGTGCTGTGTTGAACGTTAAGTTGTGTTAACTTAATGTATGTTGTGCTGTCTGTCTCACTTTTGAGCCCAGATTAGCTGGTAGCCTGTGTCTATTGGAAGCTAGCTAGAGAGTACAATAGGTTGATGTGTAAACTGAGGAGGGTCGTGTGCTTGGTTTCACATAATAACAAACTCTCCCTCTCTCAGGCCAGGTCCTGGACAGCAGGTCCCAGTCACCATGGGGACTCTCTTTACTGGTCGACCTCTTCTGGGGAGCAGTAGATTTCATCAGCCTGTTGTAAGTCAGTCACACAAACTCTAAACTAAACGAGCCAAACAGGGATGTTTAAACCAATGTGATCTCCACGTGAATCAAGTGTTGGACCGCAACAAGCATACATACAATACAATAAGTGCTCCTGATTTGTTTAATTCAGCAGTCTCATGAAGATTTCCGTCTCTTTTTCAAGAGAGACCCGAGGACAAGAGACATTCCCAACCAGCAAATAAACAAAGAGTTCATCAATAAAAGAAACATAACAAGGACAATTACTCGTTCCTTTAAAAATGTCTTAAAACCTGAACCCAGTTCTGCCAACATTAGTGTGAGCGAAGGGATATCTAAGGTGATAAAGTTATTAGTGCTTTGGAAATAAAACACAAGACGACTGTTTCCTCTTGACTGTGAGGATGTCCAATCAAGTGATGATGTGAAATTTGTAAAGAAATATAATGCACTTCATGAGGTTCATTGAGGATTTGTAATTTTGCTACTTAATGTGTTGATAACGTTTTTTCTGATGCTCTAACTCAACATAACAGTGTTGATACTGTGGAATAATGAGAGATTTACAAGACTGACTATGTAGTCACATTCTAAGCTCTGCTAGTCACAGCTGTGCTTTGAGTTAAATGGCATGCGGATGTTTAGCAGGTTTAATGTTTATCATTCACCAACTTAATGTAGTGCTTGTCATAAACCAAAGAACTGAATATAATTGTTATGACCCTCTGTTGCCACCAGTCTGATCACCTTCTTTGATCTCTACCAGTTTTAGGACATTGGTTCACCCGGACATGACAAAGAATGGAACTACTGGTTCGTCACAATTCAGTGATGGCAGAGGGTAGGTTCCTGTGGCACAGTTATTCCTCTATTGGCACACACATGGTAAAGAGGACATGCCCCTCTGTCCTGAACAATGGAGGTAACATAATCCAATGGTGGGAGCTAGGTCTATGTGCTGGCATGTTTGTCTTTGGAATAAGATTCATGTTTACCTGAAAGTAGAAATGTTTTTGGGTGATGTGTAAAAAAAATGTTAGCAAATTTCTGCATGTTGTGAGTTATGAAGCACGTATATGAAATCCACTGGTCACAACCATATTTAAACAGTTTATAATCAATGAAGAGTCCTGACCTGAAAGCTCCAAAGTTAAGCTATCATCTTGTGCTTGTACCCACTACTGCAGATGACTCTTAACTGCATAGTGAGTGCAGATTTTCTCATTCATGTTATCTATCCCCTTGTACTCCAGTGTCATAGCTCTGATATAGGCAAGATAATGACAAAAACGGTAATAAAGGATTTATCACATTTGAAGAATTTTAAGGTTCTCTCCTTTCTGTGTTGCTTGATTTTGCAGTCCCCCTGGTCCCCCTGGAGGCAGAAGGAAGATGGGAAGAATAAACCATGGTACAGGTCCCAGTGCTCCACCAATGGGTGGAGGAGGATGAGGAAGGTGAGGAATAGTTTTTCTGTAATAAAAGGTCCTCCTGGGATACAGAGCTCCTAACTTCTATTGCTGGAGCCTGATTCAGTAAAGCTTCCTTTAAATTCCTTTACATTGAATTTCAGCCATTTTCCTGAACGTGAGAACGCAGTCAGTTGCTCCAGACATTTTCCAGAACTTGTCCTGTTAGCATCCTTGTAAATTTCTAGAAAGTGTGAGCCCATCTGAGAATACAGCAGGGCAATGTCTGGTTACATTTAGGGATTGGGCATGTTGATGTTGTTTCTAACATACAATGGACTCAACACTAGGGGAAAAAAGCATATATATATATATAGCCACATACATGCATGTAGAAGAAAAAGATGTCAACTTGGAAAGACAATTAGATTTGAGAGCTTTTGGAGAGAAAAACTCAACCCAGGTGGCACCTCTATGCTAAGTTTTCTGGTTGTTTGTTAACATCTCCTTCTGTGTTCATCATATGTGAAAGACATAGGGAAAATGTCATCATCCAATTTTCCGGACATTTTCTAGAGTGCATGTCTGAAAGGGCTTAAATGAGATTACAGGTTTAGTCTAGTAATAAGCTGAAAAGCTTGTTAAGAGTGTTTAAACATTAGTTGTTTCTTAATTGATCAACATATATTTCGACATGATCTATATATATCATTGCCTCTCTCTAGGTAAATGCCTACACATCCAGTGTAGGCGTGGGGCTTGGCCTGTTCGTTTGCTGAGAACCTTAAGGAAGATGGCAACGTTACGGTGCTGACGCCCCTCTTCATCAGCTGCCACTGCCACAGGCAGTTTCATGACACCTTTCTGGGAATTCCTACTTGTAGGGGCCAGAATGGCTGATACAGCAGCTAGTCACCTCCCTCCTCCCATTTTTACCTGCATCTACCCTTCCCCTTTAGTATCCCAGAAATGAGTATCACTGAAATCTCAGTTATGGTAATCCCTCCTGTGAATCGTTAAGTTAGTTTGTCTGTGTTTTGTAACCCTCTGTTTAAATAAAAAATGTGTAGTTATAAGATGCTACTACTGAGTTGGTCTTATTCCATTATTGACAAACTTGATAATGAGCTAGCTTCAATGTAGAGCTGGACAACACTGACATGAGATGGCAAACGTTTGACTATATATTTGATTGTTAGTAATATGAGGATTTTATACAATATTAAATCTAAGTGGGTGATTTGGTGACTGAAATAAAGTGGATAATGGCAGAGCAACTAAATGTATTTTTCATTCTTTTAACTCAACTGCAACAGTCACATAATGCATGTTAGACCTCGAAGCACTGAGTTGTTGTGAGGGTTTTTGAAGAGAGCTTCGGGTTGTATCAGAGACAACGATGTGTTTAAATGCCATTATCTATATCACTCCCCCTGCATCTTCAAGCTGGAGCCCATCCCAGCTGACAGGCAGGATACACCCTGGACAGGTCGACCAGAGTATCACAGAGACAAACAACCATTTACACTCAAATTAACCCAACCCAAATCTGCATGTGTTTGGACTGAGTGAGGAAACCAGAGTACCTGCAGAAAACCCACACGGACACAGGGACAACATGCAAACGCCACAAAGAAAGACTGCGGCCAGGCTGGGATTTGAACTTGCACCACTGTGCCGCCCTGTTAAAATTCTATATGTGCATAATTCAAAGAAAGGTAGAGTTGTTTGACAACTACAGTGTAACCAAGTATGAGTTTATTAACACAGCTCTACGTTTCCATAAACATGGGAGAATCACAGTAATATTTACAGAATTGTAAAAAGTGAGCACAATCTCATATTAAAGGCTGTTCAAGCATTCAAGAAAATCGCAACCTCTGGGGTTTTAGAGCAAGAAGCTGCAAACGTGACAACCACAACTAAAAATAATTGTTCTGGTGGGATCAGAAAAATAACAATTCCCCATTATTCACAGGGCTGTTACATTGATTTTAACTTAAGCTTCTGGCAAAACACCTG
This sequence comes from Hippoglossus stenolepis, assembly GCF_022539355.2. Taxonomy (NCBI): domain Eukaryota; kingdom Metazoa; phylum Chordata; class Actinopteri; order Pleuronectiformes; family Pleuronectidae; genus Hippoglossus; species Hippoglossus stenolepis. The sequence continues at coordinate 17,778,719 of NC_061488.1, read as the reverse complement.
TGGTCTGATCAAGAGTTTTATCATCTGATTGAGAATTGTAACATTTTGTGACAAAAGTCTTGATGTGTCGCTTCGTGTCTTTAAGGAGCTTCTGAGTTTGGTTCCGTTTCACCAGACGAAGGCAGCTCTTTCTCGGAGCATTCGCACACCAAAGCGCTGCCACTCCCTCTGGTGGATCCACATCTCCTGGGTGGTGTCCAAACACGCCAGCACTGCTCCCCCCTTCCACGATATCAGACGAGGGTCCGTGTCCTACAAAGCATGACATTAGAAGAGGCAGTGTACGGCATTATTCTACCTCTCTCTCCAGGATGTACAGTATTGTGTGTAGCACTCGTTAATTCACATCTTCTATTATATATGGTAATATTAATACTGAGCACCATGCTACTCTGCCAGGATTGCGGATCTATATCTTAGACTGTACACTGAATTCCAGGTTACCTTTGGTCGAGTGATAACTTCCACATTGTCGACCAGCCTTCTGAACGAGGGCGGCATCTTGTTGATGATGCGGTGCAGCAGAAATTCCTGAGCTCCGTGAAACATGAGCCCACCTCCCACTACCAGGATGGAGCTGTACATCTTTCGCTTGGTTTCGTCTGAAGCTGTAAAAAAAAAAAGACAAGTTGACTTAGAACAGGATGTCCTGAGCTCTGAGGGACATCTATCCTCCTCTATTATTTTACTTTAATGTAAATGAAAAAAATTGACAACAAGTGAGAGATGATTATATATTTTTATCGTATTAGTCTACCACTTAGTCCTTTCCTCCCTTCACCATTCATCCACGCTTACCACAGCAGTCGATGCTATGCAGGATGGCTTTATCCAGGCCCAGTGCTTTGCTCTCAAACTGGTTCATGATCGCAGTCTTCCTGGAGAGGTGAGCAGACAGGGGCTCATCTACGTCTCCCGCCCCCATCAGGCACTCCCCCTGGGTAGGCCCAAGCTCCATCTCCCCTTGCATCCCTACTCCACTGCCGCCACTCCCGCAGCCCCTGGGCAAGTCAGAGAGCTCTCCGATCCCTCCTTGATTGCTCATCTCACCATCCAAAGCACCACCAGGTCTGGAGATAGCCTTCCGGTCTGCAGCCGATTTGGAGGACTGATGGAAAAAACAATGGAGGAGTAAGAAAGGAAGGCGGAGAAACCGGGGAGCATGTATCTAAAGAAATCGGTTTGAATTCAAAGTGTGAAATGTGTGTGCCACCTGGTCCTGTTTGCTCTGTGTGGCCAGCAGGTAGTGTTCATCATGAGGGTCCTCCGAGTCGCCTGGGGAACGGTACTGGAGTGATGACATCTTTTGACCTACGATGCCAAATGTGGTTGGGTAGAAAAGTCCCATGGGTGCCTAACACACACACACACACACACACACACACACACACACACACAGCGTAATTCCAGTACACAAGGTAATGTACACAGCATTGCAGCACTTATCTCACATCAGCTTTGTTTTTCATGAATGTCTATACCTGTAATTTCTCATCTCCTAGTCGAACCTGGTAGAGTAGAGTAGGGGCTTCTGGGAAACGTGTCTGGAATTCATGATCTTGTAGTCCTGAAATGTCCTGTTAAAAGAAAGCAGAAGACAACTGCAAAATTGTCTCCTCAGACTAAACAAAGATAAACAGATCCCACTTCCCAGACAAAAACACACACTTGGTTTAGATGGCAGAACGTCTCTTTTAGGTGTTGCAGTAGCTGAGTGTCCAGTCTGCTGCCCAGCTGGCAGTCCCTGTAGGGAAACCCCGCCCTCTGCAGGAGCCAGAAGAAAGTACGGGTCACGTCTGAGCCACCATACGCTAAACCCAACCTGTGGAGTTCAACAGAGAGATGCAAAAAGTCACACCTAAAGCAAGACATCAACACTAATCATTATTTAATGAATGTATGTCACTGTTCCTGATTACATTAATTAAAGGCATCCCCTTTCTTTCTAATGAAAACCTGGAAAAATGTGTGATTTCATGGAGATGGAGAATAATAAAAAATAGTCTAAAAATATTTTAAAAAGCAGCTCTCAGTCCGACCTGGAGTTCCGGTGAGACACTCCGTCCTCTACACAACAGAGACTGGTCTTCTGGTCTCCTACATCCACGACACAAGCACTGCTTAACCCACTGCCGAATGTAGCACAGACCGACTCCTGGTGCACAATGATTGCTATTCACAAGCAAACACACACACATAAAAAAGACATTGAATGCAATATACATTACATTACATTTCATTTAGCTGACGCTTTTATCCAAAGCGATTTACAATAAGTGTATGTACCATACATGTATTGTGTGTGTGTGTGTGTGTGTGTGTGTGTGTGTGTGTGTGTGTGTAATACCTGAGAAGCCCATATTAAGCAGCAGCATGTTGACAACTTCCTTGATGTGCTGCCTGTTGTAGATGTCAGGGACCAATAGGATGCATCTGTAATACTAACAACCAATAAAAAAAGCTCAGCATTGATTTTGAGATAATAAGATATAGAGTAAAAATTAGGGGAACTTTAACATGATTACACTGATCTTGTTACATATTCAAATTATGATAAGCCTTCCTATATCTATATGTCTTCTTTCATCATTTATTCTACTGTTCTATTCGTCTTTCAATGTGTTGCAAAGCTTTCAACTGTGCCCCTGGAGGAAAGAGAGATACAAGGAGTTTCCCCTACCTTTAAATCTTTGAGGGGGATCTCAAGACTCTTCTGAATGACATGACTCCAGATCGTCTCGAGGTCAGACAGGACGGCAGTCAGTGAGCCTCCAGGACCAGGGTGCACATTGAGCTGACCTCTGACTACAGGCCAGTGGATGTTGTAACAATCGGATGGATTCGCATTGAGAGCCTGCACGAAGCCAGGACGGAAAGGTGGAGAGGGAAAGAGAGAAAAAGCAGGATGAAAAAAAAAATCAAAACCAAGACTCTTGTTCCAGTTCAACGTAAAGAATAATAAACTCATTTCGAGACAAGCACCGACCTCCTCTCCCACCAGATGAGGAGGATGGTGGGCTGTGTTGGTCCACTTCACTCTGGTGCTGCTGTCGAGTACCGCCGGACGGATCTGACAATTATACGCTTTGGCCTGCACACACACACACCACACACACACACACACACACACACACACACACACACACACACACACACACACACACACACACACACACACACACACACACACACACACACACACACACACACACACACACACACACACACACACACACACACAAGAAATAGATTGATCGGTAAATTTCTGCAGATAAAAGCATATACCTCTGCTCATTCTTACAACAGCCACATATACCACATTATCTGCTCATGTGAACACTGCACTAATATATTTCCTTAAAATCAGCAAACCAACCCCCGACTATTCACTGCAGCAATAGAGATTTACATTTCTGTAATTTGTCTCCTCCGCTCTCTCCCATAAGATGGACTGGAAAAACTTTGCTGGTGTAAATATTTTTGCACAAAACCTTTCTCTTCCTGTTTGTCTCCTTCATAATGCACACACCTGTTCAGCAGACACCGGAGTCCTCCGCACTCCATTTGACATCTTCTTTGACCAGATGGCCTGCTCGACCATTTTAAGTCCGTTCTGCCTCTGCTCTTTACTCTCTGGTTTCTGGTGGAAAAATGAAAAACGACACACATATGAAGTTCATTTGAACAGTGGAGTAAAGCACAGACTGAAAGACTTTATCGTTGTCGTATCTGGTCAGGAGTGACGTACATTGAGACCATCTCGCAGCAGCCAGGCGTCTTCATATCGGGGCTGTCCACTTTGCTTGTGCCTGCGTGCTATCACATGTGGGACCATCACTGGAAGATTGTCTGTTGCTCGGCCAATACGGAGTGTCCTTGAACCAGGGTGGATGACAACTATAAAGTTGCTTTGTATTTGCTGTAAAAGAGGAACATTTTAAAATGATCAGAATAAGCCTAGCCATACCAGAACATGACAATGGTATAACTTCACTTAACTGTGCAATACTAATTTTCTGTCCATGAAACTCGACATTGCTCTCAAACGTTGAGGGAAATTATTTTATCAAAGCTTCGGACATTAAAAGAGCTGATCAAGGCAGTTTTTCTTTTTAAATCAATCTGTTTTTGAAAACAATAAGATAGTTTCTTCATCTGTGCTGTGTGATCTTCAAACTGCTTTTAGATTGTTTCCTGTTAAATAGTTTATTGTGAGAAACAATTCTTAAATTTTGGGCTATTTTAGCTATATTAATGTTTGCCTTCAATTTTAACTTGTAAAGCACCTTGTAACTGTGTTTTGAACAGTGCTGTAAAAACAAAGTTTATCTAAATTATTATTCATAATAATAATTTTCCTCATTGATCATATAAACCAATGGCTGACAAAAAACAGTGCTGAGCATGAGGTATCAAAGCATCTGACCAAATCAACGTTGGGCCTATTGCAGCTTGAGATGGGTTTTGGGTAAACTTTTGACATTGAGCTCAGTATAAAATATAAACAAAGAACAATAAACAATAATATTATAAACCAATAGGGAAAATAATCAACTGAAGTAAATGTAAAGTAAACAATGAGTCTCAGTAACGGACACTTCGCTGTAGAGGAAGTGAAGCCTGTGCACGTGAAAGCTATAAAGAGAATTATAGCCATGTAAAGAGATAAATTGCTCTATATGTAACAAACATGAATATGAGACATGAGTGTAAACAGTGGAGTTACCTCCTGCAGGGGCTCCGAGATGACTGGAGGAGCGATGGGTCTTTTCACGCCGCGCTGCTGCTCCTTCTCCTTCTCCTTCTCTCGCTCCTTCTCTTTCTCCTTCCCGTTGTCCTGCTCCTTCTCAGCCTGAGTCATCTTCACCTTTTACTTCACTCGTCTCAAGGCTCCGAGTCTTTGTCTCTGGCGCCTGCAAAACTCCTCAGAGTCGACAACAGACACGAAGCTACCGCCGGAGAGAAACGCTGCTCGCTCCGCCACTTCCGTGTTTGGTCACATGGTACAAAACAGTGATTTCTATTGGTCGAGGGGTTGTTTTCCTCTCTGCGTCCACAGCTCCTTTTCTCTGATTCATTAATAATGACAAACAGAAGTTAAAAAGAGTTGTGCACACCATGAACTGTGTGTCATATTGTTGCACAATCAAAGTAATTACTATTAAATGTTTCTCATTGTCATATTTTTCAAAAACATTGACGCAACATAACGTGTTACTCAAGTAACTTCAAGTTTCAAGTTTTATTTGTCATATGTACGTTGACACAGGGTCAGCACAATGTTGGACGAGAAGGACAGTTCAATAACATTATTGAGTACATTTAAATGACAAATTAAACCGATTAAGTATTTCAGAAACTGGATGTTTCTTTCATCACAATGCAGATGAGCTCACAGAATCATTTCAGATGTGATTATCTTATTGAATTCATCATCAAACTGGTCAAACAGAGGGATAGAAGGCAAACAAAGTTAATATAACTGGTTAACAATAGGTGTGGGTGACTGTGGACAAGGTTACTATCCTTATTTATAACAATTTAATATTGTGTTCTATGTGTAATACTTCCATTCCGTCTCAAAGTGTGTTTGTCAAGGTATCGAAAAATCAAACAGTATAATGACTTATAAACAAAATAAATTAAATTATAATTGTAACATTTGTATTCAGTATGTTAGCATGTAAGATGACAGGCTGTCACAGTTCTGAACTATGCATGACAGATTATGGTATTGTTTATGATTTGAAGAATCTTTAGAAAACTTTCAGTCTTGAAGCTGTTTACAGTTTTTACATGATGATAAAAACAGAACATGTTTGAGCACAGTTTCTACACTACTAGAAAAAACATTTCTGTTATTACAAAATAGATGAATAAACAGACTACACTATGAATTACTGCAAACCACAGATGGCATCCTGACAGAAACATGCATCAAAATCCAGGTGTCAAGTGGTTTGCATTTTACAAAACAATAGCAGTAATGGAAGAGTTTTCATCCCTCTTGGCTCATAATATAGTCATCTCCTCATTCTCATTAGATGTTCAAACAGACGTGATCACATTTCACAGTAGTTCTACCTGTCTGAAAAATCTTTTCTACAGCTTCTTGTAACTTCACTGTGCTCTTTTCACTGTAGGAAACCTGTGCCTTGGAGCTCAGATATGGCATCTTCTTGTTGGCCTGCCTCTGAGTATGAAGACTCCTGCAAAGTTTGTTCAAATCCTTCATCAAACAGAAGGACTTGCACGCCCTCAGTTCCACTTCCACGTCCCTACACAACCTTTTGTCCTGTTGCTTGCCGAGCTGCACCACCCAGAACTTAGTCAGGTCACTGGTGCTCTTTGCGTGCCCAGCCACCATGTTGAGGATCAGGGGGTAAAGGTCATGAGCTGCTGCTGGGATGGAGGCTTGTGGGAAACTGCCGTCAGGAGGAGAGTGGCTGGGCTGTGAAAAGTGCTGAGAGTAGAGCAGAAAATGCTGGAGCATGGATTAAGTCTATAAAGGTGACCAAATATTACACAATAAAGTTCTTATTTTGATCCTTGATGAAAAGATGTGAGTCAAGGTGACATCATATAAACCATGATGCAGTAAAAACTGATCCCAAAAGTCACTGCTAGTCAGACAGCAAGAAATAGTCGAAATATATATAAAGGACCTACAACATACAAGCTATACCTGAGGGCAGATGATGAGCACTCGGTCGGCGGCTTTGGCCTGTTCCGCCAGCCAGCGCATCGGCCCCAGCCCTGCGATCTTCCCCTGCTGCCACATGTCGATAGCCACGTTACAGCCACCGCGCAACTGCAGGAACTCTGCCAGGGCCACCACGGCCTGCTGGAAGGCTGCATTCTCAGCAGGGTAAACCACGAGGACAGGGACCGGAACCATGGGAGTCTGAGGTAAACTTTTGAAACCAAATGGTGTGGCCTTGCTGGTTCCACAGTATTTATCTGTGGCATAAGAAGACAGTTTCAGCACCTAGCAGCGGTATCAAATATTTTGTATAATCTGGAAGAGATTTCTAAATTTTTGAAGGAAAGGTTGTTATGAGCCAAAATTTGTTTAATTGAACAAATTGATTTGTGTCTAGGAGATTTGCAAGATGATAAAGATATTTAGCCAGTTGAATACTTGGAGAGAGAGATCGCTGTAAATGGGTTGGGAAACATTTGGCAATTTTCAAATGTTTTGGTTTAGTAGCCAGCGACTGAGGACATCAAAAGACATAAATGCTAAATGTAACAATGATAAATGGGAGCATTTCTGATTAATATGACATTGTTCCACACATTTATATGAATGTAGCCCTGAATTAAATCACATTTTACACACACAGAAGAAGATTTGCAGTTTTTGGTGCCTAGGTCCTCCTACCAGTTAATATACAGTTTAAAAGTGGGACATTTACAGATTATGTAGCACGAAGTCAGGATCATCAAACCGGCCAGTCCTCCAAAAATGGCGACAGCGACATGACCTATTCTCAAGGCTGCACAAAAAACACATAAACATAAAAACACATTCCTTATTTTACTGTGATACTGATATTTATTGACAGTGACAGTGTGTGATGTACCTGTGGATACTTACATGAAGTAATGATCCCAACTCGAGGGTCAGCTGTAACTGTAATATTTGAGCAAATATTTTAGTAAAGTATGATACATTGCACACACACACACAAACAAGAAACAAAATGTGATCACTCACGTGCAGAAACTTGAGAAGATGTTTGTGTAACACTTGCTAAAAAAAACATGGATTTAGAGAGAAAGTGTTAAGATTTTATTTTATATAATAATGTTGCTGTTGAGGAAGTTGCTGAGCATCAGTAAAGTTGGGAATAACAATTTTACTTACGCACTGTTGAACGAGGTATCATAATGCTTACGGCCTTGTAAGAGAAGTCTTTTGATGGAGACAAAGGGAAATTAGCAGCTTGGATAAGGTTGGAGCCAGGGCTTGCTCTTGTTAAATAATGAAACCATTTCTAGATTTGAAAAGATGAAAAGTTAAAATAAAAATATATAAATATAGATATTCTCAAATCATAAAAATGTATTATTATCAATACAAGATAAGATTCAATCCAGACACCTGCGAGGGCCCATTCTTGTTTTCCGTGGTCAAACGTGGGTTGTATTCACAGTCGTACGGTTCATCCGCTACTAGGATCCGCGTTCCCATCAGATAATTAACACTAGCTGCAGAGAGACAGAACATGACAGGGTTCAATAATGTAAGATCTTCTTCCTCTCACTGCTCATTCTATTAGTTCTATTAGGAATTCCTGCTGTTGACCTGCGGTTACGCTTTCATCTACTTCACCACTTCCTCTTTCCCACAGACTTATTTCCTCACCCAGTGTCACCACAACCAGACTTGAGTCTCTAATGTTATTAGATAAACATCATATATATCACAGCTATTATTGTTTTTCTGATAAAACACTACAAAAGTGAACCACATGTTTGTCTCCTACCATCATTGTCGACTGCCCAGCTGATGTTCAGCATATCCTTTCCTTCCACTGTCACCCGCTCCACCGTCAAGTTTGCCAGGACGGCTGCAGATGGGACCCTCATGGGAGGTAACACTGGAGCTAGAGACAGTGGCTGTGATCATTGTCCAAGCAATCCATGATTTGTTTATAATCAATCTCTGATCTCTGATCTCTGATCTCTGATCAGATGTTCTCTGTTATTTCAGCAGTAGAAATATCTGTGACACTTTATGTTGAAACACTGCAGAAAGATTAATGTAAAACCATTCTATTCACATTAACAAGAATCTTTAAATGTATTTAATGAAGTCTGAAGCTGTAAATGTTGAAAACCTGAGGGTCCAAGGATTTTTATTAAATGTCACAGGGCTATTTTTAATGAACTTGTGTTGCTTACAAATGATAAAAAGCTGGCAGGCCATTTATTTCATATCAGTTTGTTAATTGACTGGAATATTCAGCTGATGTGTCATTCTGGTCAAGAAAACAGAAGTTTTTCATGGGAAATGTTTTACTGTCCCATAGGACAGGGCAATAAAACAATATCAATAATTATTGCAATACAATTGTCAAAAAAGTCCAAAATATACTGATATAATACAAGCACAGTGAGTAGGTATAACACATAACTGATCGAGCTCAGATTTGTAAAATGTTTTTATAGTTTAAAACCACTACGTTCACTCTGGAGCAAAAATCAGTCTTTAAACTTAAAAGACATAATAATGTGACATTTATCTGGATAATATCAATATCAACCAATGTGAACATTTTAATGTTTTGGGCCTTATTGCACTGCCATATACTGTCTCCACATTTAAAATCGTTTCACGTTTGAAAGAAATCTGAAATCTCCGGTGAATTAAAACATAAAGGAACATAATATTGGGAGGTGGTAGCTTAAAATATATTGGGGTCTGCATTGGCCAACACACAGCCTACCTTGTAAACTGGAATGATTTTTAAAGCTACACATTATTGACATTAGAGGTCACATTTCACATCCAGAGTGAATAAGTTATTATAACTTACGATCAGGTTTCTGACAGTCCACTTTCTGCAAACCAAAAGGATCACGTTAATTACTTCCAGTGTTGAGTAGAACATTTAAGGGCTTGGTTACTAAAATCAATTACTTACAGTTTCATGAGACATCACGTGCACATGGGCACAAGAGAAAAGAATCAACGCGAGTCTCCACATCATGAAGCACACGTCTGACCTAACAATAAAAACACAGAAAAAGTGAGGTTTGCTTCTATAATCAAATAAACATTCACCATTAACTAGTCTGTGTATTCTAATTATACTGCAAATACAGATATACAATTAAGGCACATTTCTGTCTTCCTAAAATAATTCTGTCTCAGTTCAAGCAACAACAGCAACAAAAAAGAGGAGAAATAAATACATAAAAACACATACAATTAACATGAATGCACATAAAAGAAAGAAACATAGAGCTATGACTTATTTAAAAGATTGAACTCATACTACTACATTTCTACCATTTATGTGTTAAGAATCTTCCCTCTTTTATAGTTTTGTATTGTTTAGTGGATGTTTGTCAGTACATCTCTGTACTTGTTTAATTGCCAGAAAAAATCAAATTGCCTTCAGGATTAATTATAGTATTAGTTGTATTGTATTGTATCGTAAAAATAATAACCTTAAATTATAGCACTTTACATGGCAAACAGGCAACATGTGTATACTGAATAATATCCCTTTCACAAAATACACAGATATTCATATACAAAATACACAGTCAGTCACATACAAATTACACAGATATTCACACACAAAATACACAGTTATTATCTATCTTAAGAATTCGTTAGTTGAGTATATCTCATTTAAAATGTTGAAGTGCACCTCTAAAGGTAGAGGTGAACTTCAACATTTTAAATGAGATATACTCAACTAACGAATTCTTAAGATAGATAATAACTGTGTATTTTGTGTGTGAATATCTGTGTAAGATTGTATTGTGTAGTGTAGCATCCTACCTGTAGTAGACTTGTTGCAGATTCTGGTTTAAGCTTCAGCTCCGCTTGTTTATACGATGGCCGCTAGGCTCCGCCCCCCACACACACACCCCCGCCCCCGTCGTCCACCCCCGCCCCGTCGTCCACCGTTCAGTCTGCGGTGGTAAGTACCCTGCAAGGTAGGATCCTTGTTTATTTGCTGCTTTAATCAACATGTGGACACGTTGCTCCTCAGTGTGTCCACATTCAATCTCTGTTTAAATCTGAGTGTAACGGTTGTATTCAGTGGTACTGCAGTAAAGTGACAGTGTGTGTGAGCAGCGGACGAACAAACAAACAGTCCAGAAATAAAGTCCTCGCGGCTGTCACCGAAGACTTGAGACACTTTTATCGTCTCTGTGTCAGCATGTAAAGTTTTCAAAGTGTGTTTAAATAAAGGAGACGTGTTTCCACCCATGTCGCTGCAGCAGACCGATATAGACCCAGGGACTGTGATCGGCGAGCGGCTACCATGTTTTCATGTGATCGTAAACATTTAACTCAAAAGTGACCTTAACAGATGCATTTAAACGTCATTGACGTGTGTTTTCCTCTTGTTGTGTTGTTTTTATTAAAGTGTCATTTACTGACTTTTCCGGGCGTTTTGCTGAGTTCAGGTTAATACTAAAACTGTTTGTCACTGATCTGACTCTGACCTACATTCTCCTCACTGACAGCCTGATAACACACTCACTCTGGTAGAGATCAATAAGTATCGCAATGTAACTTGCATCAATAGCAAGATAAGGAATTTAAACTATAGCAATTTAACAAAAGTCCAATGTATATCAATGTGTTGCTTATGAATGGATAAAACAATATAAATAAGAATCGCAATATAATTTTCATTAATAGCTATAAACACAAATTCAAAATATATATTGGTATAGTACTTATACATTGTGCAAACACGGTGAGGAGGTTTATTGTGGATAGGCAATAAAACAAAACAAATAATTTTCAGCCCCTGAAGTTTTGGCCATATCGTCCAGCCCTACTGTCTCGCAATATGGAAAAGCCTTGGAAAATATTTACAATCATGAATATGACCTTTTAACACACACAGGCAATAGCTTGTCTGCGCACGATGAAGACAAAGTTAAAAGAGAAACTAAACTTCCCAGCACTGTGTGAACCATGATGATGATTAACCAGGGCCACTTCTCCATGTTTATTTAGCTGATAGCAATTTTGAAAGTGGACAGGGTTTGGCCCAGGTAATAATTAACCTTGATGGGATCCAAAGTGCCAATCAAATGCCTCACTGAAAACCCCAATATGTATAGAGTAGTTAGAAGGATACAAATTAGTGTTATTTCTTGACAATTATGCTGTACTTGATTTGCTAGTTTCAGATCCAGCTTGACCCCTCCAGTGTGTCCTTAAGTGTGTGTTGTTGTTGTGATTTCCAGGGAGTGAAGAAAGCCCTCCCACAACCAGGATGTTGTCTTCGGCCACACTGTGCCAAACTGGAGCCTGGCGAGTTGTGACCGCGACTCAGTGGCGATTTATGAGGGACAGGGGATGCTGGTTTGCACGTTTGCCAGAATGTTTCTCTGTCCCAAAGACCAGAAGCACGAGTCCTTCCCTTCCCTGCTCCCCCTTAAGCCATTACCGATGCTTTAGTGCCTCTGCTGCTAGTCGCAACTCTTCATCATCACCTCATCAGAAAACCCCGTCCTACAGCTATGTCGTCGTTGGGGCCGGGTCGGCGGGCTGTGTCCTTGCCAACCGTCTCTCAGAAGATGCCCATGAGTCTGTGCTGCTGCTGGAGGCTGGGCCCAAGGACATGGTGCTAGGCAGCATACGGTTGTCATGGAAGACGCACATGCCGGCAGCACTGACCTACAACCTCTGTGACAACAAGTACAGTAGTTAAACTTACTTTACTTGTCTGTCACTGGTTTCAATGTGTTGGTGCCAAATGTATGGAAATATTTTGAAATCTGACGTTTACACTTTTTGTAAATATCAGAGTGTTCAGTCTGTCAAATCACTGTAGAAGAATTATTATTCATAAAGTAAAATATGAATTCATGCTATTGATGCCATTCATTTGATGCCATGCTGTATTTCGTTTCATTTCTCTCCAGGTATAACTGGTCCTACCACACTTTACCCCAGGCCCACATGGACAACCGGGTGATGTACTGGCCGAGGGGTCGTGTTTGGGGCGGGTCCTCCTCGCTCAACGCCATGGTTTACATCCGCGGACACGCCGAAGATTACAACCGCTGGCAGAGAGAGGGGGCAGAGGGCTGGGATTATGAACACTGTCTGCCATACTTCAGGAAAGCTCAGTGTCATGAGCTCGGAGGAAATAGGTACCTAACAAAAACTATCTGGAGGATATTCTTTTTAGTACCTGGTCGATATGCAGGGACAAAGTTTGAAGTGGAATCATGACACAGGAAGGGCTAGTGCTTTGGTTCCATGGGCTCAACATGCGTCATGGGTTTGCTTTTGACACAGTGAGATTCTTTCCAGGAAGAAGCTGAACACACAGGCGTCACAGGCTAAATACAGTCACATATTTGGATTACATGCAAAATAGTGGGGAAACCAGGAAGCACATGCAAATGAAAGATATAAACAGCATCTCTGATATCCAGATACAGGATTTCACAGGTCAAAGATACGTGTGTTTGTGATGTCATGAAAGATAGAGAACTAAGATACATTAATTACATTGACGCAAATGTGTTAAATGTGTCCAACGCTGGAATATTACTCTTATCAACTCATGCCTATTAGAAGCTAATCCTGCAGGTTTAGATAAGTGTAATGCTCCAGCTGAGTAATAAACCACCAAATATTGTCCATTTATTTCTGTTAAGAACAAACCCATACTCAACATGAGGTCAATGCCAAGTCCGATTGTTGCTAGTTTTCAGGAACCGAAAAGTTTCAAACGGCTTCAGAGTTTCGGTTTAAAAAGATAAAATGTGGAGGTCTAACATTTATATAATCCCTCCAGCATGAGGTTAGGTTAAGAATCTGTGAAATCTCCATCTTTTATTTTTTGTGTCAAATGTTCATTAGAAACAACTATTCTGATTCATCTTTTTTTTCTTCTTCTTCAGCATAAGTGCAGGAAGAAGGGTCTCAGCACGTTTGTTTATCTACTTTTATCATCACTATATATTCATAAGATCTGACTGGATGTTTGGCATGAAAGCAAACTGTGTGAAATGTAGTACTGCTCGAAATGAAATGATTAATATCTATTGGGAATGTAAACGTTTGTGTACACTGTAGGTATCGAGGTGGTAGTGGACCTCTTCATGTGTCCAGAGGGAAGACCAGCCACCCCCTTCACAAGGCTTTTATTGAGGCGGGGCAGCAGGCGGGATACCCCTTCACTGACGACATGAATGGACACCAACAGGAAGGCTTGGGCTGGATGGATATGACCATTTATAATGGTTTGAGGAGCTATAACTATATTTATAGGATCTTTTAGATTCAGTGTTGAAACAATATTACGAACCAACCCCTTATTATTATCTGCATGCCACTTCTTCGTCTGTGCAGGGAAGAGGTGGAGCACGGCCAGCGCCTACCTGAGGCCTGTCCTGGGTCGACCCAACCTGAAGACAGAGGTGCGCTGCCTCACCTCCAAGATCCTGTTTGATGGAAACCGTGCCGTGGGAGTTGAATACATACAGAAGGGACAGAAGAAGAGGGTAAGATGCTTCCAGACATGCACTTAGCTCTGGACATTAACCGGATTTTATGGATGGGCTGTATGTGAGAACGCAAATGTCCAAGTCACTTGCTGGGGACATTTTGCTGAACCTTTTCGGCCAGACCCCTTAGTAAAATGTCTGGAGAATGTCCGAGTGAGCACCCAGCAGGGAAATGTCCGGTAAAATTCATTGAAGGCGAGAAGGGGTTTGCCGATGCTGTTTTATTTCTAACGCGCAATGGAAAAGGGAAAAGCCAAAAAGAAAACGAGTATCTCAGAAAGAGAATGAGGAGAGATACGTGTAGAAGACATGGACATAACAAGATTTGAAAGCTTTTTCGTGATTGTTGTGTACATTTTCCTGTTGTTGTTGTGAAGTGGTGTGAGCCAAACTATCTCCTGCTGCGTTCTTCAAAGGCAAACCCCAGGAAATGTCTGAGACCAATTTTCTGCAAATTTGTACGACTTAATGTCTGAAAACAACTCTGAAAGATTCCCTAACTTTTCCTCTGGTATTTTAATTCTCATTCAGTCACTCTCATCAGTTTTTTTTCTCCTCTCCTCAGGTGTTTGCAGATAAAGAGCTGATATTGAGCGGAGGAGCCATCAACTCCCCTCAGCTTCTCATGCTGTCTGGGGTGGGAAACGCTGACGACCTAAAACAACTCGACATCCCTGTGGTTCAGCACCTACCAGGTAGTTTTAAGCATTTACAAATATCTAATTCCAACAAACTGAAATGGAAGAAAAGGACTCACTGAACCTCATCATCATTAGTTTTTACAAACAGAACAAACTGCTTTCATTGTCTCGTTGTGCATTTTCCTTGTTACTCTACTGCGTGATGCGTCTCAGGTGTTGGCAGTAACCTGCAGGATCATTTGGAGCTGTACGTCCAGCAGCAGTGCACTCAGCCCATCACCCTGTACAAGGCACAGAAACCTTTCCACATGGTCAAGATAGGCCTCGAGTGGCTCACCCTGTTCACGGGTAACCAGAGGCACCTACACACGCAAATGGGAACACACACGTTCTCCTCGATGTTCTGTGAAATAATGCATTTCTGTGACGTTATATCACCGATAGACATTGATTCAGGATTTATCAGCCATGAGCAGGTATGTGTCCAATTATTCCTTCCCCTCAATGTTAACCTGTCAGATGCACGGAATGATTTACTCTTTGGGCTTGGCACTGCTAATGCAAGTAATCTAAAGAAAAATAAATCCACCAACTGACTTTTCTATGAAAGAAACAAATTCTTTATTCAAGAGCGTAGTCTTTCAGTTTGAGAGCAGGACTTATTGATTTCACGCTCTGTGTTTTTTAATGCTTTCACTCAAAACCCTGCAGTTGCATTGGAATATCCCCCGTTTGTGCTTAGCTTTGCTCTGATTGTGCTCCAACTGTGCACTTGCACTCAGGTATTTTGTTGCTTGGAGGGATTTCCTGCGCTCCAGCTTCAGCTCTTCTCCTCACACAGCATCTGTGCCTCACTGATTTCTCTTCTGCGTCTGTTTTTTCCCCAGCCAATAGAACTCCAGGTGTAGTGTTGACAGGTGAAATTTAAAGCAGGGTGTATTTGAGTGATAGCGCAGGGTTCTGAGTGAAAGCATTCTAAAAAA
The DNA here is from genome assembly GCF_022539355.2 of Hippoglossus stenolepis. Taxonomy (NCBI): domain Eukaryota; kingdom Metazoa; phylum Chordata; class Actinopteri; order Pleuronectiformes; family Pleuronectidae; genus Hippoglossus; species Hippoglossus stenolepis. Next base: position 17,762,866 of record NC_061488.1, on the reverse strand, counting down.
TGAACGTGAAATCAGTAAGTCCTGCTCTCAAACTGACAGATCACGCTCTTGAATAGGAAAAAAAGAAACATTGTGTGATTATAAAGAGAAGAAACACAACATAAAAAGTAACCTCCGGATGTAGCTTCCCATCTGCTCAACTCTAACAATACTCGGCTGTCTAGTGGAGGTTTTACCAGACAAATGATTTTTGATCAAAAGATAAACAGCTGAGCTTCAAGCCTTTACAGGTCCCAATAATTTGATACAGACAGGAAACATTTGGGTTTTACAGGGTGTGTTCGCACCGCAGCACTGATTATTTTTCTATGACGTAAAACACACTTTTATTACATGTAATTACATTACACGTCGTTTAGCTGGTGCTTTTATCCAAAACGAGTTACAACTAAAACCCATGTTATACAGTAGGTGTCATGATCTCAAACACAAACTATGTGAATCACCCACCATGACCATCCCCCAGGTTACGGAGCAACAGCCCACCTGGAAAGCGGTGGGTTCATCCGCAGTCGGCCCCATGTCACACACCCCGACATCCAGTTCCACTTCCTGCCCTCGCAGGTGATTGACCACGGAAGAGTTGCCTCTAAGCTAGAGGCGTATCAGGTAATAAACTGGGGCTCCTTTTTGTGCAGGTATAAAATATGATGGGAGACCTAATGTGTTTGGTGTGTGTGTGTGTGTGTGTGTGTGTGTGTGTTTGGCTGATATTAGGATGAAGCTGCTCCACTATTAGTCATAATTAGATTCATGATTAGAGCAGAGGTCACAAAGAGGTGTTGACACAGGACCTTCATGTGCTTTTCCATGGTATCTCGGTAATTACATGAAACAATAGCAGTTCCCTGGAAATGTTTTGACAGGGAAGTTTCCCCAGCCAACTGACAGGAGATCAAAGAGCCCTACCCCACCCACACAATACCTCCGACTCTGAGGTCTGGGTTTCTTTGGGAATTCAAACAAACAGGTTTGAGGTTTTGACAAATCTGTCTTAGAACACAGCACAAATTTCACACTTTCCCAGTGAGTGAGATTCGTGTGACAGAGCTTTGTCTTTTTTTTAAAATTATGATGAAAAAAGAACATTTGAAGCTCTTTCCATAAACCCTGTTAGACTGAAGTGTTGCTCTGGGCTTTCAGTTCAGTGAGCAGATCTTACGTCTGACATCTGTTTTTTGTTCCAGCACCTGTAGAAGGTTTTCGGATTTGTGCAAGACATTTTATTATTGCTTGTGGATTATTGTTTTCCAATTTTTCAGATAGCCACATAAACAATCAAGTCATTCAGAAAATACAGGGGCAACTTGAGAAATGTGTTATTTGTGACCTGTGTTTTCTCATCCAGGTTGTTAAAAGACAGGTCACTGGGTATTTGTTGCTTTGTGTTGTAGGTTCATGTGGGACCAATGAGAAGCACCAGTATCGGCTGCATGAAGCTGAAGAGCACCAACCCTCTGGATCACCCGAGTCTCCAGCCCAACTATCTCTCCACTGGTAAGATTCACTCCCTGAACTCTTCATCAACCAAATGCATCTTGAGCTTGAGCAGATGTGTCTGTCTCTGAAGATATTAAACTTGTCTTCGACAGCAGAGCCAACATTTGGAGGGATGATAGTAATTCGAAATATTACCACTTCATTGGTGTAACTCACATTTAAATGTTGGACCGTGGAGCTGGTTTGACTGGTGTATAGGTCATTTAGCAGAATTTAGATTTCCAGCTTCTCTTTCATTTCCTCTCCTCTCAGATGTCGATGTGTGGGAGTTCAGAGAGTGTGTTAAACTCTCCAGAGAGATTTTTGCTCAGAAGGCCTTCGATCCATTCCGCGGCACCGAAGCCCAGCCTGGTCTTCAGGTCCAATCCGACGCCGACATTGACGCTTTTGTCCGCCGAAAGGCCGACAGCGCCTACCATCCGTCCTGCACCTGCAAGATGGGCTCGCCCTCCGACCCGATGGTGGTCGTCGACTCCAACACACGGGTTTTGGGTCTTGAGCGGCTGCGTGTGGTCGACGCCTCCATCATGCCCAGCATCGTCAGCGGCAACCTGAATGCGCCGACCATCATGATGGCAGAGAAGGCTGCTGACATCATCAGGGGTCGGCCTCCTCTCGTCGACGCAGGGGTTCCCGTGTACCAACCACCAACGCTCGATCGGTGATGTGTTGTCAGTCATTAGGCAACAGCAGCAGTGAGCAGCTGGTTAGGAGGATCTTTCATCTGTCAACTAATGTGAGTGTGAGTGTTTTCTTAATTTTGAATACTGGGGAATTTTAACAGTTTACATCTGAAATTCAGTTTTACAACGATTATATAGAACCAGTGGCCGTGTTCTCACAGCCACACAGCAGTTTTAATGTTGTGGCAGAATATACAAATATAATATACATTCTATGTGTATATCGACTCAACTTTACATATACTGACTTTCTGCACCAGTTGTTAGTGTTTGTGTTTGAACTCACTTCAACTTCATCCAGTATTTCTTGAACCAGCTGCAGTAATTTTTTAAGCCTTTTAGAACTTGGACATTTTGATGATACTCTGTTATCCTGAGGTAAAGTGAAATCCCACAGCACAAGGCATGTTTTGAATCCATCTCAAGTTTTTAAAAAAAGGGACTTTTTTAATAATCCCATGACGATCAGCAGTCTGCTTTCTTTACCCCAGCAGTCTCAGCAGCAGGTTGGGTTATTTATCTGCTCTAACCAATTATCACCATAGTAACATGCCTCTTCCTTCCTGCAAACTTGCAGATTAAAGATTTTGACAAAATACTTTATTTTTAGGTTTGCTGTCAACATTGTAATAATAAAAAACAATATACTTTTAGTAAAAAAGTAGAAATTTAGCCTCATTCATTTTATTGACAGTAAAACACAGTTTGGAGTTTTATCAACAGACTGACAACAAATGTCAATAGTTCATTTATAAATTCCACAGTATGAACTCTATCCTCATCCGGTGCTGAGACTTGAGCCTGGGGCTGTTAACCAGATGTCACAACCAGATGTGTTTCATGTGTAAAAAGAAAAGCACACAGCTCATTTTCTGTTGGGATCTGGCATCAGTTAAAACAAAAAGACTCACACATGTACGGCACAATCAGAGAAGAACTTTCCTTCTTCTACTCCACTACTTGTTCTACATTTCATCAGTGGGCACGTCATGAAGCAGATACAGGATCAATCTGTTTAAATGCTTCAGATGAAGACTGATCTTCCTGATGTGGGAAATTTGTTATTTTGGATGATCAAGTTTTTCAGCTCCAAGCTTTTAGCTGCTTTTTGGTTCAGTCTGCTGCAGTAGCAATAAATGCAAATGATATCTCCGATTATGAAATCCTGCTAATATAGATATTGTGTTCAAACTCTCTATATGTAACATATACACTAAAAACTTTAAATTAACATGAACTAAAAAGTAGAAAAAAAAACAATTGCACATTTATTTCTATGTTTACAAAGAAGCTTGATTGTGTTGAACTGACCAGATAAAATGAAGTATGATAACACCACAGCAGCCTATAAGATAATGTGACCATATATATACAGTGGTGTTATAACTAGTGTGGATCAAGTTCTAGAATCAGCTTCACTGAAAATCTTAAATTCATACATGAGGTATTAATTAAATTCATGTTTTATGATGTCTGCTCTAAGGGAAACAGCAATGTGTTCAAATGATGTCTTATAGTCTTATTAAGCTTTGCACTACGCTATGAAGTATCTAACTGACGATAATTGTTTACATTATATAGGGTTGCACAAAATTACGTTTGTATTTAAATCATTTTCATGTGTATTAATGAAGGATCACGAAGGGAAATTAATTGTGAAAATTCACACAGTATTATGTTTGCATGTTTTTTTTGTGTGGTTTGTACGATAAGCAAACGTCCTGACTTTGTCCTCATTTCATTCAGACTTTATTTAGTCCTTAAAAAAAATCCTCAGCAAGTGCATTGTCATTTCAGGCAAGAAGTAAAACGTACAAAACTGGGTTTGTGTTTACATTGGTACAAAAGGTACGAGTACGTTTGCTACAAAGTAGACAGAGCTATGTTTGTTTTTTAATTTTCATACAACAATTGGGTAGAAAGCAGAAATCTTCAAGTTCATCACTGACTTTTTACAAACAACTGTACAGATTTTATACATCATCGTTGTCGTTTCATATTCATCTGCAAAACATTCGAACAGTACAAAAAAATAAAGCTGTCAGTTGCACAACAAGATTTTGTGTTTTTTGTCATGTGATAAAACTCTTGAAGTTGGACGTGTGTGTGTGTGTGTGTGTGTGTGTGTGTGTGTGTGTGTGTGTGTGTGTGTGTGTGTGTGTGTGTGTGTGTGTGTGTGTGTGTGTGTGTGTGTGTGTGTGTGTGTGTGTGTGTGTGTGGTGTGAGTAAACTGCACATTATTATTCTGGTTTCTCTGAGTTCCTGACATGTTTGTCTATATCGACTCATTGTGTAAATCTGACCTGAACAAAACCGTGTGGTGTTGGCATGGCAATTTAGATTTTATTCAAATAGTGATGTTTACAAAAAAACTATTATCGATGACATTGAAAGACTAATATTTAATGGAACACCTGACAGTTAACTTGTTATTACCTCCACCAAGGATGTAAGGTTTTCATTGTGTTTGTTTGTGTATTTGTCAGCAGGATAAAAAATAAATAAATACGATACGGATTTTCCCCAAACACACTAATGTTGTTGGGCCCTGTGCCATTCTGAGGAAAATGTGGCCGTAGTGTAATTCAGAGGAAACAGTCACAGGTTGTAAATTCCAGATGCTGCTCTGTGTTCCTCTTAACTTGTCTTCAGAGATTTCAGAAGTCTGAGTCTGCCTCCCACATAATCATTAACGTACCTGAGGTGGCCAATCTGAGCAGTTTGCAGATAAAATGTTTTCAATTTTTAATGAAACTAGACGTCATGTTTCCTTCATTTTGTGTAAATGCAGCCATTACCACACCGTTTCCCTGACACGTCAACCAACACACCTGGATTGGTACAGAGGTAATAACATTAATATTTGTTAAAAATCTCAATTAAACATATTTTACATGCAGTTAGATAATGCATAAGTCTTATTTAGTATTGGCCATTAAAACCTGTGTAGAAAGCAGTAGAAAGGGATTTATTTACAGTACATGTGAGGAGTGTTCGAGAAAGCAGCTCACATCCTGTTCCAGGTTAGATTCATCAGTTTATATCAACACAACAGCCAACAGCAAACTTTCTACATTTGAGTATTGATGTGCGTGTAAATGACTCAATATTCCGCTGGTTTGCTTTTATATTTGAAGGAGCCCTTTGATTGCACAGATTGAACTGGTTGCCCTGACAACAGTGTGTAGATAAAGGGGGGAAAAAGAGAGAAGCACGATTGCTCTGCCACGACCCAGCGCTGGTTTTTAAAAGTTGACCTGAAGACATTGTTATAGTTGGCAATGGTTCACAAACACTGTCCTGTGGTGGAGCGACCGTGCAGAGCAGCGGGTGGAATGTGTTGCTTCTCTAATGTGTTGATTTGTTTTTCAATCCACAAGCAGCTTGTGTCGTCGCATCTCTCTTCAGAGAAGCAGCTGTTTTGGACATCTCGTGCACTCGGTCAGAACAAAAAGGAATCCTACAAATAAAATGTGACACCATCAATCATTTCATAAAAAAAAAAAAAATAAAATAAAATAAAAAAACACTCTACACACCCATAAACAATGTACTGCATTTATATATTGTCGGTAAAGTTTTCCTTTCTGTTGTGAAGTTTCGTGTGTCAGTGTTGCGTTGTATATCTGACTCATCCTGAAACAAGTGCTCGCATGCCTGAGAAAACTGTCATGGCTGCTCAGAAGAGGAAACTAATTTGTGGGAGATAAACTTTCCAGCTGTCGAGGCAGAAGTGACAGAAGAGACTCAGGACTGACGTCAGATGATACTGCTGTTTTGCAAACAAAGAGGGGGAATCCCTGCGTCAGCTTTTTGCCAGTCCTGAGGCAGAAGTGACGCAGGACTGACTTCAGATGATACTGCTGTTTTGCAACAAAGACAGGGGATTTTTCTCTGTGTCATCTTGTCTGAGAGACATGCCCGCTAGGCAGTTCTAAAAATAGCATCACCGGGAAAGCACAGACTAAAATAGCATAAATTGTTTGGGGTTTTTTTTCCCCCCATCAATTCTTAATAATTCATTTGAAAAAGTGGTATTAATTCATGATTTATAACATTTAACTTTGATTTAGCTTGACGTTGCATTACACGTCCAGTGGCTGTCGGCCAAATAGCTGGAGGCGACTCGAGTTGACAACAACGCTCATCAGTGTTTGTGTGGTTAAAAGTAAAAAGTAAAAGGCCAACTCAGTTCTTAATAAATACCTGATCAACAAACACAGAAAAGTGAGTTTTAAATATCTACGGTTTGCAGGTGACACGCTTGAGGTCGTTCCTCATGGTTTTCAATAAAGTGAATGACATTGTAACAACATCTTCAACTGTCTTTGTTTAATGGTGGTTAAAGGAGTAGGAATGTTAAAAATGTAAAGTGTGTAAAGATTTAGCATCAGTGTTGTTGGTATCAAAGGGGGAAAGGATTGGCAGTGTGTTTCTCTGTGTGTCATATGAGCGTGCACGTGAAACAGAAGGATATGCCTGAGGACAGAGTCTTTGTCGTTGATATGTGATTTCCTTTTCAAGTCAGAAAAACAGAGTCGAGCAACGTTTAACCCTGAAACCCTGAAAAAAAAAACGCGAAGTGCGGATTCACAGGCTGGAAAGTCTTTGGATCGGCCTGATCTGCAGCCAGTCTGCTCTGAGATGAAAATAAACCGACATAAAAATATGAACTATATATGTTTTTATGACGTTATCTGAGTCATGGAGGCCAAACTGTAAAAGACAGAGCAGCAGATCAAAACTGTGTCTGTTACTGTGACCGGTGAAAGGTTAGAATCACACATAATATATACATGAAGTGAAACAAATGGGAATCTCGGAATCACCAAACTGCCATTTTGGAGCAGGACCACTGCAACTTTGCAAAGCCAGCTCAAGCATTTTCCCTTCACGCCACTCATCGTCACTGGTGTTTGCTTCTAACATCCAAGCTGGAGAGCGAGGGAAATATTCGGAACTTTTCTTTTGAGTAAAATCTGCTTCTGATTAAATCTAATTTCACATAGACACTAAGCGTTTAGTGCCCTGACACTAACTCTAACCCTCGGTTTTATTGCCTCCTCATGTAATGAGTAAACTGTGTGGGACTCGCAGCCTCGCAGCAGAACAATAACAGGCACACGATCCCGACATTGTTCACTAAACATTTTTGGCTACACCCTCAACCTGAAGCTATAAGTATGACATTTAATCTCAGTTATTGTTGTGAAAACTAACTTGACAAGCATGGGGCTGGCTTTGCGAGGCTGCCGAGATGTTCTGCTGCTTTGAAAAGAAAAGAGAGTCATGAATTCTTGCTGTTTAAGAGGCGGCCCGGCAGGTAGTTTGATTCCCGCTGGTTTCATTATTTTCTGAATTCATCTCAGTTTTCCACTTCCTCTCATCTCTCTGGCATTTCAATTTTCAGAAAGAGAAAACAAGGCACTTTGTTCTCTTATTCGTCCATGTTTTACGTTTTCTGTCAAGTCCAGGACGCACTTGAACAGAGATGTCCCCTCAGAGTAAAACAGCAGTAGAAGTTCAATTGAAAAAACCTAAATTTTCCTGTGTGAGCCGCTGCTATAGCGACGTGATGCATATCATCTCATCTTTCAGGTCCTCTTCGCATTTCACAGCCACGTACGGCTCCTCGTCGCTGTAGTCACGGATGCTGTGGTCTCTGAGATGTGCGGTGGCTTGTGTGTCCGAGCTGACGTTACCCGTTCCCCCGTTGGTGTCATCACTCACACTCCCATTCAGGAGATTGCTGGCCGCGCTCTCCATCTCGTCGATGGTCATCTCGCAGGCGTCTGCAATCTCGTGTTTGGTCGCTGAGACAAACTTGGGGTCTTTGGCGTATTTCCCCAGACCCTCAGAGATCAACACCTGGGAAGAACAGGAAAGAAATGATCAAACGGCATCAGGGACGTTTGTGCACATAATAAATCAAACTGTTTGCTTGGTTTATTATGTGCTTGGTTTATTATTAGGTGCTTCTCTAAGGACATTTATTAACAAGCAGTGACAAACAAACCAGGTACAATCCAAACCTCAGGAGGTCAGATCGCAGTCTTTGAGTAAAAGTGCCTCAACATTTAAGATCTGTTCAGACCTGGTATTTACATCCGTTCTGAGAGATTGGATCACAAGTGGTCAGCGTTAAGTTGTTCACACCTGGCATTGAGATGTGTCCTGAATGTGTCTGCTGTGACCACATCTGATCTGACTTCCTGTCCTATATGCAAATAAACACTTGTTCACAAAGATTAAAAGATGTTGTGTTTACCCAGTTTGAGTTTACAGATATGTCCTTTGACATCGTGTGTGTGTGTGTGTGTGTGTGTGTGTGTGTGTGCCTATGTGTCGGTGCAAGCAACAGACAGATAAAGAAAGAACAACGAAAGTGAGAGACACCAGGGACTAAGACAATCGATGCACTGTGCACAGCTTTGCAATGGAATAACATTTTACTCTTGAAGTTTTACACAATCATTATGTGGTGATCAGTGTTGATACTGTGACTACAAACAAATCAACTGAGGAGCATAACAATGTGTTCAAACTGTAGCAGATCAGAGGATGTCAGCATGTGGGCCAGGAAGCATTTGCATTCACACAACGAAAAGAATGTAGCCACATGTATCCAAGACCACCTCCAAATGTGGTTTGAGATCGGACCTCAGGGTGCATTGAGGACACATTTGGGTGTGTTCAGACCGGAACTTGGAAATAACTTCTACTCACAGCCTCCACCAGACTGGTGGCACTGCCTCTCTTCTGCAGGAAGTGCGAACAGCTCTCAGCAGGTAACTGCAGACGGGACGGGGACTGGCTGCGACTGGGAGGACCCTCCAGGCCGTCTGTGTACCATGAACTCCTCTTCACTGCTCCGGGGATGCTGCTGACGCTGCCAGGACTGCGCCAGTCCACCTGAGTACAAACACACACACACACACGAGCATACTTACTAACTTACCAACAAACTAACAAACTTTAAAGGGCTTGGATTCAGCTTTACCAGAAATTTCCTTGGTGGGAAAATGATGATGAATGAAAGCCAGTTGTATTTCTGGTATTTCCTTTTTCTTTCATTTATTAATTTTATCTTACAAAACCAGTCTTGCCCAAAAAATACACAAACAAACAAACAATCAAATGATAATTTGGTTCAGTTTCAAAATTCGTCAACAAAAATATCAGAAATCGACTTAAAACCTGTATGAGCGGCGTGTAGCAGGGCGAGTAGTTGAGGCTGATGGGTGAAGCAGGAGGCGTGGCCCAGGATCGCAGAGACCTGGTCGGAGACCGACGGTGAATTCTGGGATCAAGACCGGCCACCGCCATTACCTGAGGTTGGAGTTAAAAAATCATGATTATAATAATGAAGGCGAATCATTGACAATGATGACAATACTTTATATTTATTCATAAACAGATGATGGCACCTGTTGCTGCACCAGGTGCAGTGGAAGAGCTGTGCAGGACGGAGAAAGAGGGGCATCGTCCTGACTACTTCTTCTGCGGAGACACTCAAAACTAAACGTTGGTTTGTTGGAGGCTGAGAGAAAATTGAAAAAAAAAAAAAACTGTCAAGCTTTCGGTATCCATATCTGAGGACTTACTGAATTCATATTTTGATCTCATTATCTCATATCTGAATCTCAATCACTCCACCGTGATAACTACAGATGTTGTACTGAGGCATCTCACCTTGAGGCGAGGGTAAAAACCATCTCCTTGGTGACCGCCTGCTGTCTTGGTGGATCAACTGTTGATCATCGTTATAGTAACTTTCAGTCTGGTTGTTGCCCCCGGCAACCTCGAGATCAAAGTCTGCCTCTGCATCATCATGTTGTTCCTTGTTGGAGAGCCTGTGAAACAAAGAGGCTACAACTTTACATCTGTACCTCAGTTTTGTGTATTTAAGTAGCTCCATGAATTCGTGACGAGGAGGAATGTCAGACTGAAACTTGCTGTACCTGTCTCTTGTGAGCATGATGTCGTCCTCATGAAACTCCTCTCCGCTGAAGTACTCTCCTGAGCCCCGATCCTCATCGCTGTCCATGACGCCCGGCTCCTCTCGACAAATGGTGGGGTAAAGTCCACCACCACTTTCTGGCCTGGCATCAAAACATTGAGACAGAGAGAGAAATTGCATGCTGGAATTCAATGTCCCCAACTTGCTTGTATTCTTATGCAGATTCAGTCTCTCAGCTCATGTCTCTGTCTAAACAATAATACTGTAAAAGACTGATTTCACTGAAACATCAAGATGCCACAGAGTTGCATTTCCCCACAGTGCTCATTGTCTCTTATTCTGCAGCCACATGTGGTCTTTTTATGACACAATCGCCACCATGAAGATCAGATTGTGGAATGAAGCTATGGGAACATACCTAATGTAGGCCTCATAGTAGCGTGTCCTGCTCCGGGGAGAGGGAGTGGTCGGTCACACAGAAGGGATTATTTGGAACAAGAGAGCAAGAGACGAAGGGGATGAGAGGTTGCATGCAATGACAAAATACCAGAGTACACAAAATAAAACGCTAAAAAAGGTTTTAGGTATGATGGGAGAGGCAGTGTTACTGGTTTCGTTTCAAATGTTGCCCCTGGAATTTGGCAGAAAATAGCCACAACTTTTGGAAACAGTGTCTGGGAATGATCAGGAGTAATTGGGGCATTGTTTTTTGGAAAGGGAAATATTTTTTAATGTTTTAAAATGTTTGTTTCAGGGTGGCAAAGTAAGTAATTACAAAAAAATGTCCAAAACACATTTTGTTCAACTATTGATCAGTTCAGGGCGGACACATTTGTAGAGTTTTATTTGTGCGAGGAAGCTTAGTGGGAGATTTCTGTGAGAGACAGAAAGGGAAAAATGCTCACTGGGAAATAAGGTGCTCTTTCATAGTCAGCAGTGTGGAAAGACGAGACGGCAGTGGGACTTATATATTTGATAAAAGACAGAGTGCATCTGTGCGGGATGAACAAGGTTTAAAATGGAGTTGTGGAATCTGCTCATGCTGAACAGGAGGCTTGGGGTAGTTTCAGGGATTATCTCTATCTAAATTTTTCTTTTTCACAAGACATTTTTCAACCAAAGGTGTCAGAAAGTCACTAATTCCAGCTTCTATTATTTGACTTTCCCCTGGTTTTCATTGTCTTCAATGCGAGTAAATTGAACAACATAGTGACTATAGGTCAGACAGAGAACTGATCCACTGACCTCGTGGAATGTGACCTCACAGTCTTGTCATGCGCTCCTTTGCTGTGAGTGGATGCCGAGGACCCATTTTTGGTGGAGGACGGGCGGTCTCGTTTTAACAGACACCTCTGTTGCCTCACACTGGTCATGGAGAGAAGCGAGGGCACGTTGGCATTGTTGAGGTTGGCATTGGAGGGTATTGGCGATTGATTGCGGGTGGAATTACAATGAGGGGAATTATGCGGATGAGGGGGATGATAGTGATGATTGTACTGGATGGGTGAGGAGTTCATCTCTGTCTCTCCCTCCCTGTCATTGCTGCCGGCTCTCCTGCCAGTCTGGGTGGGCTCAGTGGAGGAGCTGCAGGAGAAGGTCAGGATCTGGAGCGGCCGTTGAGTGACGGTGGTCGGCTGAGAGGAGCCTTGCTGATCGCCACTGACATGGTTGACGTGGTTCCCAAACAAACTGCCATTACGCTGCACAAACCAATGAGGAAGGATACAACACAGCAAATCAAACACAGTAGGAGGTGACAGTTTAAATAGATCCTGACAACTTGGACCAGTGCCACTTATACACGGTAATCAATACATTTCACATAATTCTACAATAAGTAACACAATGATTCATTTAGAGGTTCTTATTTCATTTACTAAGATTCAAGTGCTGTTTCCATGCTGAACATTAGAGCCTGTCATTACAAAAAACGGTTGTTTAGTGTGTGTGCAGCTTATTTATCCTTATTTCCATGCACACACTGCAACCTCGTGAACATCCAGCATCAGCCATTATAATGTATGCTACTGAGGAGAAAACCTGTAATAATCCTTGATTCAGAACATAGTTTTAAATATTAAATCAAACATTTTGTCCATTTTCATGACAAGAAAAAGTTGTGTTTACACTTTTTATTCATCCTCTCTGTAGCTGAGCAGATCAAGACTTATTGGACACAAATAATTCCAATTAGGCGATTTAATCAAAGAAAAGAAAGTAAAGAAACAAAATACTTATATGTCAAGAAAAACAAAGGAGTTTGTGGATTCATTTAAGGTTTGATCAATAATGGAAAATATCAAATTTGAATGAGATTCTTCTTCTGTGTTGCTTTGATTCACTCTTTCTGATTTACTATAATATACAGCACATGAATCTTGACAGGGAGTTTCACTCTTTTGTGTCTCAGAAACTGGTCTGTTATTGTCAGTTGGTTCCACTAGGGAGAAACACCAAAATTAGAGATAAACCATAATTGTCTGACACGGGATCTTTGTGCATGTTTACCCTGTAGATCTCCTCCTCTTCCTCTCCATTAGCATCTACTAGCCCATCCTCCTGCAGGTCACATGATATGGCTCGACGGATCTCTGGTCCCATGTCATGCAGCGTGCGCAGGCCGGCCTGCAAAGAGAGCTGCTATGATACCAAACCAATCAGCCATTACAGGCTTTTTATCTATACTTACGTCTGGCGAAGAGGAAACTAAGTGATATTATTGGGAATTTGTTTGCAGGTGTATGAACGTGAGTGTGCTGCTTTTAAAGACAAGACAACAAGAACAACTTTAAAAGAGTGGCTTCACCCAAATGAAAAATAAACAAATATCTTCTCATTCAGTGTGGTTGTAAAAGGGTTTCATAGGATGTAACAATATTTCTATATTTAGAAACAGGTGTGGTGTATTTAGCTAACATGGATCATTTTGACACGTGTGTAAAACATAATGACAGGTTTAAAGCTAGCGGCGCCTGATTTCTGGACTCTCAGACTTCCTAAGTATTATTACATATGTTACTTGTTAGTTTTCTCCTTCTGAGAATGCTCTTTGACCTGTTAGATGGAGAGGTTCCCATCTTCAAGTAGGAAGCATGTTTTGAATTAGATGCCCCAATGTGTGATGTCATTTTATCTCAAGTTTTGGGCGTAAACAAGTTCCCTATATGAATGCTTGTCCGACACCGGCGACGGAGACTTCTGAATTGGCCGAGAACGTTTCCGTTTGTGCCGGTACCCGTCCTGACCTGTAACTTCTGTGTAATAAACCTTATTATACAAGCAAGAACGGTGTCCGCGGAGATTCCTTCATCATCATCTTCAACATCACTGCTGCTTAAATATACGACACACGACTAGTTCCAATTGAAACTTTACACAGTGTACTGTTTGCAGCTCTTTTGCAGTGAGATGTCATCCTGATCCCTAATATTTTGAATTGTATTTTCAATGCTGTGAGAACCATAAAACAACTTATATCCACCTTCATTGTTCTGTGGTGGAGACAGACTGATATTCACTTAACACATCAACTTTGTGTGGTGTGGCTATTAAAATCTATGTGATTAACCGATAGACTGGAAATAAAGATGGACGACACGTCTCCAATTGTCCAGGAATGAAGCCAAAATATCCTGGTTATGAACGCTGTCATCTTGTGTATTTGGAGCCAGAGTCTGCGCAGTAATGATTGGAGACGGAGCCGCGGTGGCAAGTTTCGTCAATAAGTTCAAACAAATTTAAACCAAACTTACCAGAAAGAATAACCCATAAACAAACTGAATTACTGAAAATGACAGAAGCCATCTTTGAGAAAATGTATTTGTTGTGTATTTTAACTTTTTTGTATGGTTCCTGTCCCATCTGCTATGACCACAGCAACCGGCCACCAGGTGGCGATCGAGACACTTTGGCCTCACTTTTGGGGAGCTGTTGGCCATGTTTAGATACAGTCTATGGATTAAACCAATAGTTGATATAAAGGCTGATATAAAGGTTTCAGCGACACAAACTTTCAATTTAATTAACATTCAGTCGTTGACACTTTACTCACTTGTAAAGCCATGGTGGTGTTCAGCCTCTCCCACGAGGGCCTTCCCACAAGACCTTGCTCTTTGCGCCTCTTGAATTTCCTGAAGTAGTCCTGTATCAGGAAGGTGGCATAGAACTTCCCCACTGTTACCTCGTCATCTGAGTGAACAGACCAGACACACCAAAGCCTCCCAGATCAACACCACAGAACCTGAGTACCACAACACCTCAACACTGAAACGCTCTTTTAACAAAATCTCTCAATGGAGACGTCACCCACTACAATCAAACAGTCTAAGAAACAAACAGGGAGAAGACTATATCTTGACAGTGAGACAAAATACTTCTGTACCAATCAAAATGAAATTAATGGCAAGACACGTTAACTCTCAAAATGCAGCATCATCATAAATGTCTAGTCAAGGAGACCCTAGTTGAAGAGATCAACAGATACCAGCACTCAAACCACTTCCATGACGTCTCCTGAGCAAATTGAAGAAACTGTGGTCTATGACTTAACTGCAAGTAACACGATGTGCCACCCACTGCTATGTATCACAAGTCAGGTCATGAGTTACTGTTGTGATGACACAAATAATGTTTTAAATCTACAGGTGGAGCTGAGTGTTAGTATTGGCACACACACACACACACACACATCTTTACCACACTGAGCCATAAGAAAACAGTCATATTCACTGTTAGTTCAACTAAATCTCACCAGCTCCTAACTCACACACCACTGCCACATTATAAGTCAACTGTAGAATTGACCACAGTTATTGTCAGAGACAGGGATGTGTGTGTGTTTGTATCCCAGACAAACAACATGATCTGTAGCGAGAAGCACATGCAAGAAGGCAGCAAAGTAAAGTAGTCTGGAGAAGCAGCGATGGTCAAACACGCAGCTCCCGTCACAGAGGAGAACACAGAAACTACATTAAGCCAGAGAGCAAGCTGTGACCACAAACACACACACACACACACTCTCTCACACACTCTGCCATGCAGGGAGGCTAATCAAGCGTTGGTCTGATTCCCTCAGATAAAGATGTTTCTAAGCACTGGGGAGAGGCTCTTGAAAAAAAAGTGGCTGAATCACAGTGTGTATGAAATGTGTTTTTTTTTTCTTTCCTCATCACGTTTACTTGATTCGTTTTTAGCTGGAGAGGAATCGAGTAAAGGTGGTGGATGTAAAGTGGGATAGATGCTTAAAGATGGACTCATCATTTTTTCCAGTGAATCAAATAGAGCATGGAGCTTGATCTGATGTTGATCCATCTTCAAACACCGAACACATTTCTCTACAACACCCAACACAGCCAGACAGGAACTACAAAAGCCTCTGTTCAGAAAGCAAACCTTTTTTCACTTTGAGCCAGTGATATTTTAGGATTGCGTTTAACTGACTTAGTTGAGTAGATGGTGAGAAAATATTTTATGTTTTTTAAATAATGCATCAATCTGATGTGGACAGATCAACATACATAATGTTCTTTCCCCAAAAGTGAAAGAAGCAGATTCTGTTTCTGGACAGAGGCAGGTGAAGTTTTTAAGCCAGGTATCAGTCGTTTCATGCCACCAGACTAAAACAGAACTGCTCCAAAGAGCTCAGGACGGCAGAAAGAGAAAAGAAGAAAGGCCAGCGACAGTCACTGAAAGCAGAGGAAGCTTTGGAAGAGCGAGGCTTGGCAGAAAAGTTTTTAAAAAAGAAAGAGAAAGAGAGAGGGGTTAGCAAACTAATGCACACAGAGACATGCAGTCGAAATTAAATTTGACAAGTTCTAACAGCAGAGCGGAAGCAGAGCATATGTCTGGGAGGGCAGTGGAAAAACTTTCAAAGCAATGCTATTTTGAGGCTCGCGTGTGTGTGTGTCGTCAGTCTGTCAATATACACTCCATGACAAATCAACCTCAGTTCGTAGGAAACAGGATGTAAACATCTGATTATGATATGTGGAATGTTTTTGCACAACTGACAGAAAAACCATATGATCATATTCAGCAGTTTTCTTTTTGGTATTTTTAATTCTAAATGTTATGTAATCATGAATTAAACATATAATGGCACATCATACAGACAGAAAATCTGTTAAAAGAAGTGGTTTTGCATATATATATATATGTGAACATATTAAAGCAATGTGCAAGCTTGTACTGTAGATACATATAACATACATGAGACAGGGGACAGACATGGCACTGGTTGTGGCCACATGCAACAAAATGTTTTAATTCTTGTTTTATGCAGCCTGTTCTTACTTTCTCTTTTAACTGCTAGTATGTGACACTTACCTTCAAAAATAAGATTCGCTGCAGGATGCCGTAATACCCTAAGTTACAGAACTAAAGGATTTAGAAAGTAATTTAAATATCTCACTGTGATGTATTTGTGCTGTTGTGCATTTATTGTTATCAATGTGTTCTGAAAGTATGTGGTCACTGCTGGCTGCACAATCAATTGTCTTTCTGGGATAATCAAGATACCTTAAACCTTGAACCTTGAACTACTGTTCAAACAAATGTATTTTCTCTTGCAACCACTCTCAACAGTTGAAGCATAAAATGAATATATACAAATAAAAGCAGCCTATGTATAACCCTCTTAGCATAAGGTGTGTGCATATCCAAATCTGATGAACTCTGACAAAACCAGCTAGAAGTTCACTCCCACCTAGTTTAACAAATTGATCAAAGAAACTAAAGTCCAAGGGGTTTTTAAGATGATTGTAAGAACGAGGCCTCAGCACAGACTGAAAACTTCATGAGTTTAGGTTTCATAAACGATTAAAAACATCAGCGCTAAATGTACAGTACACAGCTTTGTTTTTTTTAACAGGTAGAGGAAGAGACACTGAAGAACCACAGCCAGAGATGACTGATAAACAAAACTGTGGAACAGCAGCTCAACTGTGACTGACTGACAGTGATAAGGAGAGTTTCTGTGAACTGAAGGGAAAGGAAATGGCAGCAGTCGAGTTTGTTCCCCTTGCTATCTCATTTGGTTGGCTGTGGTCGGCATTTCTCAAACCTTTGCTGAATTGAGAAATGCAAAAACAGGATGATGAAGGCATCTGAATGATCAAGCAACAAAAATTTTGTTTTGTCAGCAACAAAATTTACACTCTGTTCATTTGGACCCTCAAAAGGAAAAGCAGTCTAGGTAATGGATGGATGGAGCTTAGAGAGCAGTGGTTTTAGCTGTATGTCAGGGAAATGTTAATGCAAAGCAGCACATATTCAAATCAAGTGAGTGATAGAGTGAGGCCACAGTTTGAACTCTGAATAATGGTGATGATGATGTAATGACCACTGACCGCCTGCTGGGGGAACAACTTGGTCCAGCAGCTTCATGCTGGTCCTCTTCCAGATTTTTTTTATCACAGCTCTGAGCTCCTCATTGGCTTGCTCCAGATTTCCTGGAAAATGGCAGGAAAATGTGAGAAATGTAACTGGGGGGTAATTTTGGCTAAAAGCACCATTGACTGAAAAGCACACAATTGAATGTACAGTCGCTCTCTTTCACCAACACACACGATCACACAACACACACAACATCAGACAGAGGAAGTTACAATAAAGATTAAGAGCAGAACACTCCACAAATGCTGATGCAACTGTATTGGATGTCTACAGCTCCCTCTTGTGGCAAGATGTGGGCTGAGCATACGCACACCCTGACCACAAAAAGGCCAAGACACAGGCACTGCTGAGAATGAAGGACTATTACAGGAAAGGGGAGTGTAGCAGGATGTGATATGTATTCAAAAGATAGACTTTCTTGCATGCCAATCTACTAAAGCCACTTTATTCATGACCTCTACAGTCATTGTGGATCATGGGTAAACAACGGACCGAACAACTACCACTCACAATAACTTCATCATTACTCCTTTTGTTTCTCTTAAATTACTTTGTCTTTTTTACCTACATGGCTGGAAGCTGCACAAGGACACTGTTCAAAAGTCGTAATCAAAGAAATTTTTTTTTACTTTTAGCCTTGTTCTGATCTTACCAGCTATTGCAATAATTTATAAATGTTGTATTTGATCTTGTTTTTACTCCTTTCTCATCTGTAACATTTTATACTTTTGTACTGTGCTCTTCAAATTGCTTGTAACTGTTTCCTATTGGTTGCCTTCGATTTGAATCGTTGTAACGTTGTAACTGTGTTTTGAAAGGTGCTATATGAATAAAGTTTATAATAATAATATCAATAATAATAATAGTTTTTTACTGCATCTCCTGGCAACAAACCAATAGTTCAGACTCACCCTCAGTCTTAATCTTGAGAGCAGTGCGGACCAGAGCAAACAAAGTGGCGTTAAACATGACAGTCCCGTCACTGTTCAGGGGCATGTTCATCGCCACCAGACGCTGCAACAGGATTCAAAGTACAGATCAATAATGAAGGCATCAAATGTGAAGTGAGTTCTGTGAAACTTATTTATCTACATGTCTAAACCCACCTTACAGGCCACCCTGTGTGGGCAGAGCTTGCCAAAGCCCAGTGGAGGCTGGATCCTCCTCAGCAGAGTCACCACGTCGAGGTGCTTTATCCTGCCCCTGACAACAGCATGGAGTCAAATAAAAGCTGTTACACCACAGAGAATAGTTTTTATTTACCACCAAACCGTTTATACTGATGCAAATATTTCTTCATAGTATTGAGAATACAGGAGAAATAACGGGAGAAACTATTTTTAGTTTTTTCCAAAAATGGGTCCTTTGCACTCACTTGGCTTCAGGATCGTATTCAGACCAGACCCGTTTAAACTCATCCAGGTGATGCGGCCCCAGAATAGACCAATCACGGGTCAGATAGTCAAAGTTATCCATGATGACAGCCACGAACAAATTGATGATCTGAAAAAAGAACGTGCAACATATTTTAGCCGTTTTAGTCATATCTAATCCTATACAGCAATATGAGAGCTGAGGTCCGAGCTGAAACATCACTGGCACGGTGAAGCACAGTGAAACATGTGAGGATTACCAGAAAAGCACAGAGCATGTAGAAGCTGATGAAGTAGATAATGGCAAAACTGCTGCCGCACGTTCTCTCCTCTCCGGGGTTGTAGTCGGACTCTGGGTCACACAGCTTCCCAGGCAGACAGGCCAGCATGATCTCCTGCCAGGCCTCACCTGTAGCACACCTGACATAGAACAATAATGTATTGACTATAAGAATGTATGGTCACTTAAAATGGCTTGTAACCAACAATTGGAGCTTCGCAAACACAAACACCTGAAGAGCATCAGGACAGCTTGAGGAAAAGTTTGAAAGTTGTTGTTGCGGTTGATTTGTGTTCCATCCACCATGGCTATTTTACCAAACACCTGATGGCAGACAGAGAAATGCCGTCCACAGAATCAGTCAGCTTGCTCTCAAATGACCCTGCAGTGTATCTGGTCAAGTTTTGCTGTAATTTTGAAAAACTGATAACATTTCACCTGCATTCCTATTACAGCATATATGAAGAACAACATGGCGATCAGGAGTGCAACATAGGGAAGAGCCTGGGTGAGAAAAAAGAAAGAGTCAGACTCCAAATGATGCACATTATCAAACCACAATTACAGCACAAGATCCACTGATAACAAATTGTCTGGTTAAATCTACATTAGACCCCAAATGATATAGATTTTTAGGGGTCAATGTCAATTCCAATTTTTGTGAGAAAAATTTGGATACCCATAACTATCTGATATATATATCATTTTGGCAAGGGTTCCTAAGATGTTGTTATCAAACGCTTAAGACATAGAGATTTAATTATTTAATTTAGGTTTGATATTTTACAGTTTTAAACTTTATCACAAATAACTATAAGTAAATTATCAAATACACAAATGTAAGCACTTATATCTCAAATGTTCATTACAACAGGCTAATTTCTATTTTATTTATGGCACTTATCTGTATTTTTCTTTTTATGTATGTACTGTACGTATGCCAGAATGAATTAGCTGCCTTGTCCTCTGCTGATTTCACCCTTTTTATCACATGGGCTCCATTTAGTTGCAAAGACAAATTTCCATGCAAGTGGACATGAAAGATTTTCTATTGATTCTATTCAATTCGGTTCAATTCTATTGTATTCTGTTCTATTCTACATATATCTTAGTTTAATTCAGGGAGATATTAGCACCAGACTCAAATCTCCAGATATTCTGAAGCACTGTGCAGTGTTTTTGTGCCTGATAAGCCTTAAAACTCATATCTATGTTATTCAAGCTGGATTTTCAGGTTTATCATGTTTTCATCTTCTTATTTTTACCACCCACACCAACAAAGAACTTTGTGTTTCCTTAATGTTGTGTTAATCTGAAACCGTTCTTAAGGCTTGATGTTCTGGCTTAAATCGAAATGAACTCGCCAATTATAACTGCAGATTCAAGAAGGATTTCTACTGGCTGCTTATCTTACGATCTCACCTGGAAAGACTTGATGAAGGTCCACAGCAGAGTCCTGATGCCCTCCCCTCTGCTCAGCAGTTTGACCAATCGCATCACTCTGAACAGGCGGAAGAAGGTGATGGAGATGCGAGCACTGTCCTCTGTGTTCTGAGGTGGAGGAGGTGAAAGGGGATTACAAAAATGCAGAAGGAGGAGACATCTTGTACCGCTCATTGATTCATGCAGTCAGTCATACATGCATTCTTCATGACAAATATTAGCTCACAAGCATTGTATTAATATGATGACATATTCTAGATTGTGATCTTTCTCCATCTCTGCAATGACAAAAAATCGACATGCACGCAGAGATGACTGTGTCTTGAATAGCATGCCATTAACAGACCTGGACTGACACATACACTACAGTTAACTCTGAACAACTGATTAAAAACAAGCAACATACAGAATTAACAGAAACAAACCAAAAGACAAACTGTAACAGATTTTTTTACACCTTATACAAGCACCAAGATGGATCTTTTCCTGTTTTGTTGTTACAATACAAACACACAAGACCCTCAAAGCAGTGCAATGTCCACACAATGCTGGTCACCTGACGGCAAACACTCAGAGAAGCTATGCTGAAATGACCAAATAACCAAACAGTGTTGCTGTTCACCCGGTGGTCATGCCATGCACCCAGACAGGACAACACGTCAGCTGAATGAAAGTGGAACCAAAATGCAACAAACCAGATGGAGTTGAGAAAAACGAGACTTTAACAAACACCGAGAGTTCAGTCACAAACCCTCATGTTTTATTGAATAACTGAAATCAGAGGTTCTGGAAGAAAGTATCTCAATGATTTCGGCGGTAAGTGACTGACAGAGAGTGACAACGGAAAGATCTTGACACTTTCAGTTTACCATTAACACAAAAGGAAAGGGTGACGGGATTTAATAAAGGAAGGGGGGGGTACTTCTTACCCCTGGCTCCACTATCACCTTGACGACAGGAATGGCTGCCGACTTGAAATCAAAAGCCTAAGGTTAATCCAAGTTACACAAACCAGCTGTGCAGCACCAGAACGTTCAGGGGTCAGTGCTGCTGCAAATATTATCTCATATCAACGATATCTTTGACCTATTTAACAGGTTATCACACGAAAAACACTTCACTTACACACAGCACCATTTCAAATTCATCCCACGGACAAGAACATCATGTGGTAAAGCCCACCAAAGCTTTACCACATCATCTCAGCACTGACAGACATGAGAGGCAAGTGTACGACTGTGAAATGAAACTGTAGTTTAACTGAACAACAATAAGGAGAAGACACTGATACACATGATCATATTGTTTGTTTTGTTTTATCATTACTAATGTCTTCGTACAAGTTCCCTGAATACATCTGACATTTTAACAAATGATTTTGGAATCTGTGCTGTATGTAATCCAATATCTAAGATACTCAACTGGTTTCTATTTATTTCAAATTATGCAATATTTCAGTGACATTGTAGTTTTAATGGCAAAGCTGAAATCCCTTTCTGTTGCTGTCTGACAATCAAATTTGACACTTAAAAGTCAAATAATTTTAAATAAACATCATGTGAACAATTGTATTCTCTTTAACATTGGGTAAATTATGTGATATTTCCAAATCTAGAGGTTGTGTACAAAATCTACAGGAAATGACATTAAGATATATAATCAATTTAAAAGAATGAATACACTGGTATTGTTTGACTCCGCACAGCACAGCACCTACCAGTAGATGGGGTACTGACATACTGTCAGGGGATATTTTCCCTTTAGCTGTAACTCAAATGTCACATTTATTTTGTACATTAGAACGTTTCCTAAAATCTGATCATAAATAGTGAGTTTCTCCTCAGACATTCATTCAAAACAAGTGACTGAACAGGAAAAACAAACACCTTCACACAGACAAGCCTTCAACAAGCATGGAGTCAAACCAGGACAGAGTGGCCTTTCCAGCATCACAGCAGATTCAAAGAGATAACAAGCAAAACAATCTGGCCCAAATTCGTAACGCTGCTTAACAAACTGAATTTTCTTGTTACTAAAACGGGCTCAGAAGTACAATTTCATATGTTAATCTACACAAGGTATTTTTTTGTGGCAGTCATATGTGCGAACATTAGTAGTTTGATATATTCTTAAAAGTTTGACTTTAATTTGTTCTCAACATTTCAAACTTATTAATGATATGCAAAATTTAAAATAAAAAGGCTCCTCTGATTTAGTTTAACTTTATTCTCAACATTTATGGAAAACAATTCTTGAAATTAAAAATGAGAAAAAATCTTTCTCTTGCAATTATATTTTTACTTTAACGTACAATGTGTAACTTTGTCAGCTTGGGTCTCTCAATCAAAAGAATAACTAAAGACCTCAAAGCAGTGTGGGATCATGGGAGTTATTGTCTTCACCACCATTGCCGATCAAAATCTACCTGACACGACTCAGGAACATGTACATGGATGATGTAACTAACTGGCTAACTGGCTTCTGAGGTGTTTTTCCATTGTCATACATCGTTTGCACCGGAAGTTATACCAGAGATGGGTAAAACCATGGGAGAGGTGGATATGACACAATTAAATGGCGACCAGTATGAAACAACCTGTTAGCTTGAATAAAATTTAGTACTTCTCTGGGTTTAAATGTTGTTGGAAACATTCTGGATAATGCACAAGTTAACAAAATGTATAACATGAGTCTATATTTAAGCCTGACCCAATACTTTAATGCAGAGTGTGTCATGCCTCTCATAATACGAAATACCACATTAGTTAACCAATTTCACTGCATCATGAGAGGGTGGTTTTATGCCAAATGTAAAGACCATTAGTTTAGCTATTCAAATATTGTGATTTTGAAAGCAGCTCTGATGCTAGAGCAAGGCCCCCTCAGATGGGACGGTCACAGTAAGACTGTATGATGTGTGATAAATGACTACTTACATTGATCTCAGTGATGGCAATGTCAACCACGCTACCCACAACAATTAAGGCATCAAACGTGTTCCATGCATCAGCAAAATAGTTCTGAGAGCACAAGCAACAAAGACACACAGAAAAAAAGAAAGAGAGAGACAACAGAGAAAGCAAGAGAAGGAAGAGGAGGTAACAAAAAATAAAGAAAAGAATTATGACAGATAGAAAGGCGAGAACATCAAAAAGTTGTGTTTTAACAGAGTGAGGTTGAAAGTCAAATCCTTCCTGCCACTGATTCTGTGAGAGTCTAACATGTTTAATTTACAGAGATATTCTTCACTTATTCCATATCTTAAATGAACTGTCTGTCCTATTTTTCTAATTTCTACTCTGACTGATAGAGTGGCAGGTTGTAAGAAATTATCACCGCAGTCTTAAAACTAAACAATTCAACACGATTGAATCAGTATAGACGAGTAAATTAATGTGATGCCTATGAAGCCATATCGTAGTTGTAGTGGATGGGCATTTTTCCAGCTCGTTTGCGTGTATTAAGTCTGTGGTGCTTATCAACTATAAATCAGATTCAGCAGAATTCAAGAGTAGAAACTTGATCAAGCCGACTTAAAAAGATAAATCAAAATTAGGACAGGGAGTAAGGGAAGGAGGAAAGGTGTGAAGGAAAGAAAACAGGAGAGCGGCAGCAGCAATGGGAGAGCAGGAAGAGTTTTACATACGGACGTCTTTCTACCTGGCTGAGTATGATGTCGACAACACTGCCAATCACCACCAGGGCGTCGAAGACGTTCCAGGCGTCCCCGACATAACCCTGAATACGGCAGCATGCACAGCCAGCAGGAGAGGAGGGGTTGAGAGGTTGCGGGAGAAGTGAAGGGTGAGGATGAGGAGAAAATGGCGGTGGAGTCACAGCCGGTGTGGCAAAGAGCCCACGAGTGAGCAGCGTCAAGGAGAACCAGAGGGGAGGGAAGAGAGACAGGAAGAGTGGATGAGGGCTGGGTTAAAAGGGAAAGGGAGATCTAAAGGAGAAAAGTCTGAACAGGAGGCTTTAAGGAACAATACATATATATATATATATATACATGTATATGTAGGTACAGGAGAGGAGAGGAGAGGAGAGGAGAGGAGAGGAGAGGAGACTTACTCTGGGTTTGAAGGCGATGAGCTTGAGGATCATCTCCACTGTGAAAACTCCAGTAAAGACCATGTTGAGGACGTCCATGGCGTAATTAAAAAGATGAGACTGACCATGGTGCTGGAAAGAGACAGGCTGATCAGTGACTGATAGATACTGTATGTAGTCTAACTGTATGTGTATACTGGTCTCCATCATCTATTTAAACTCAGATAAATCTGATAACAGAGAGTTCGTTAAACTCATAACTGCAAACAAGATTATATTTATAAGTTATATTTTGATGTATGTATTCAGATCATAAGGTATGAATTGCATGTAGCATTGAGGGATTTATAAAATAAATCATCCTTTACATCAATAGACTTGAATTAATCATCAACTGACCCCATCAGCTAGTTTATGTTCATTTTCTAAAAGGGCCAAAGAGA
This sequence comes from Hippoglossus stenolepis, assembly GCF_022539355.2. Classification (NCBI taxonomy): domain Eukaryota; kingdom Metazoa; phylum Chordata; class Actinopteri; order Pleuronectiformes; family Pleuronectidae; genus Hippoglossus; species Hippoglossus stenolepis. The sequence continues at coordinate 17,737,742 of NC_061488.1, read as the reverse complement.
GAAAACACTTACCTGTATAGACAGACACAAGGTGTTGAGGATGATCAGGACAAACATGACGTATTCAAACCCAGTGGAGTTGACCACATACCAGAACTTGTACTGGTAGGGGTTTTTGGGGATGTAGCGTCGCAGAGGACGAGCTTTAAGAGCGTATTCCACACACTGACGCTGCGGTGGTCATGAGAGCAGGTATGAAGAGACAGAGACAAGGACACTCAGCAACAAAGGGATATAAAACATAGTTTCTTTGTATGTTGTGATAAAGATTCTGATTGTATATGAATTGAGGCATTTTCAGCAGACTATACGTATGTAAATCGTAGACTGTATATAGAGATGGACGATGCATCTTCACTTCCTCCCACTATCCAGAAATTAAGCCCAAATATCCCTGATACGAGCGTTGCCACCTTAGGTATCGAGGTCCCTCCGATACACGCACTGGACTGATCGCGAGTCAGTCTCAGCTGTCAATAATGATTTATTTTAGTTTTTATAGCATCAAATAAGAAATTAAAACCAAATATCAGTGTGATAAGAACTACCTAAAATTACCATCTTTGAGAAAAAGTCATTGAACATGTACTTTGACTTTTTATTTTGGTCCATGTCCCATCTCTTAACATGGAGGAGGCAGGGTTTATGACCTCTACTGTAGCCAGCCACCAGATGAGGATCAAGACACATTAAGGGAGCAGTCATCTCGAACATCTTTATACAAAGTCTTTGATCTATTCAACACACACACACTAATACACACACACTGTACCTGGTTCTTGTCCAGCTCACAGTTCTTGTACTCCTTCTCCCCCTGCTCCTGGAAGGTGACGATAACGAAACCAACAAAGATGTTCATCATGAAGAAGGCAATGATGATGATGTAGATGATGAAGAAGATGGAGATCTCGATGCGGTAGTTGTAGATGGGACCCATGTTCTCTTTATTGGAGTCGATGGCCTTGTACAACAGTCTGCAGGGACGCATAACAAAGAAAGTCAAGTCAAGATGGTGGACAGTATTTAACTATATCAACTCTGCATATGTACTTTGTGTAAAAGAAATAAATACTCCAGGATGCTGGAAGTAGGGGTTCTGAGGGGGCTGCAGTAACCCCTACTGGCAAGGGGCTGTAACTGCAGTAAAGTTTACAAAACAAATACATAAAAAAAAAAGCGTAGTCGAGGTTTAACATGTTAGTATTTTATAATCTTTACAATATTTTTTCCTGTTTTAGAATATTTACTATATTTTTATGTTGACTATCTGATGCTCGAATGTATAATATGATGTAGACTACGTGAGGCGTGATCTGACAGGATCATGAATTCTAGTTTGTAGTAACAGTGGGTTGGATATGTCTCTGAATAGAACCTCTGATTAATGTAACTGCCCTAAAGCCAGGTTTGCCTGTTGTTTTGTTAAATGTTCTTAAACTGGTATAGAATATTTTGGGCAATTCATATTAATAAAAAAATCATGAATGATACATTGCATTTAATAAGAAAACATTATACAGTCTTTCTGGCAACAGCCCCAACTCTGACTGACTTCCCTGTAAATTCTTCATGCCTGCTCAAGTTTGTAGCAACAGAACATTTTCATTCAGACAGAGATAAAAGTGAATAATTATCAATCATTAAATAAATACAGAGTCTTGCTGTTATTCTCTTATAATGATAGTCTAATCTGAGTTGTGCCTCAGACCCAGAGCGGAACTTACGTGGGCCATCCTTCAAAGGTGGAGACGGTGAAGAGTGCCATCATGGCCATGAGGACATTGTCAAAGTTGAAGTCACTGTTGTGCCAGATCCTCTCCTTCACCATGGGCATCACCGTGTGCATCGCCGTGTGTATCGCCGTGTCCCCATTGTTGTAAAGAATGTATGTACCCCTGAGATTTAAAGACGAAACTTTAAACACACAGAGATGCTCAGGCAAATACACAGAGCTGGAGAGAGAAAACAAACTCACTTGCACTCCTCCGGGCTGGACTTTGCATCATCTGTGCATCGATAAAATTTCCCCTTTATTAAAACAACAACAGAGAAAGTCAGAGGATTTAGAAAGTCAGAGGCTTAATTTTTTTCACTTTTTTCAACTTCTATACAACTATTTGATGTTTTACAAAAGAAGAACCAGTTGATTTGCACATCCAGAGAGGCAGCAGTTTCTACATCAGGTGTGACCCAATTACCCTCTATCACATTTTCCCTCAACGCATTTCTGCAATGTACCTTAAAGAGCTGTACACCGATACAAGCGAACATAAACTGCAGCAGGGTGGTGACAATCATGATATTGCCGATGGTCCTGATCGCCACAAACACACACTGGACCACATGCTGAAAGAGACACACAATAATTCGAAGTTAATAGGAATAGTGTGTAGCAACCATAGAGATACACACTGCACTGTGTTGTATTATTTTCATTCTGACCTTGAGTCCCTTGGCTCTGTTGATGGCCCTGAGTGGACGGAGGACTCTGAGAACACGGAGAATCTTCACTACGGAGATAGCAGAGGACCTGTGGAAGACGCAAACACACACCAGAGGATCTAGCAGAGCTTTCCAATTTCACACTTTTGTAACTGTACTTTGAAAAGGGTAGTAAACTAAAAGTACGTCCCCTGACAGCTCATCTCTTTTCACCTAGAACAGAGTTTAGTTTAAGTTAAAAAGTAACATTGTTTGTTTGAATACATTTTTTTTTCACTTCTCCTGTATTTCATATCTAGTGTTTATTTTGTTCTGTAGGTTTCCATGTCCTACTTGTTTCATACTGAAACACAGCAGCAACAGTAAAATGTGATTCATACTCATCACAGCACAAGCTGAGCTTCAGTTATTGGACTTTTTCTTGACAGAGTGACTTCCAAGAGTCCTGCTTTTCTGTCCTCGCAGTGACAACGAGACACGATAAAGGCCGAGAAGAGGCCATAAAGACATCCAGCACATAAGTTAAACAACAGTTAAACAACATGTTAATTAGAGAGCTTCCGATATGCTGGTTGGTACCTTTAAAAAGAGACATCTTAACAGTATATTCCTGTTTTCAGTCTCTGTGGTAAGCTAAGCTAATCAGCTGCAGTTTCATTTTTAATGAAAAGACACGAGATAAGATAAGATAAGATAAGATAAGATAAGATAAGATAAGATAGTGAAAAGTTAAGTCAAGACAATAACCTGTTACTGGTGAGTAACTGAATGATACTTACTGAATGCCGAATGACACCAGAGACACACCAACGACCAGCAGGTCTAAAAGGTTGAAGTAGTTTCTACAGAAAGCTCCTTTATGAAAGAACGCTCCGAATGCCGTCATCTGGACACATGGACAGAGGATAGACTTAAACGTCAGGACTGGAGAAGACACATCTGCCATTCAACACATTCACACAGAGACAGTCAGGCTGAAATGGGATTTTGACTCTAACAATGATTTTAATGATCTGTTACCAATTCTTTTTACAATATTCATTTTCAAAAGAATATTGTATTTGAACCAAAATTTTAGTTGTTAAATTATCCTTTTAAGTTCAAATAAATGTTTTCAATTTAAAACATTAGACTTAAAGACAACAGTGTAGAATGCGATCTGAGCTGCAATTTCGTACTAAAATCAAACTATATTGATTATGTTACAGTTTTTCAGTAACTAAATAAATATTATATTAATTATTATGTTGAAAGTTACATTAGTTTAAAGCAATACTTCTATTTCTTACTATTGTTTGGTTAAATACTTAAACAATTAAAAAGACTGGATTCACAATAACAAATGCTACAATTTGAAAGATATTGTGGTCAGCCACAACACACACACACACACACACACACACACACACACACACACACACACACACACACACACACACACACACACACACACACACACACACACACACACACACACACACACACACACACACACACACACACGTTTGTACTTCAATCTAAGTGAGGACACTCATTGGCATAATGCATTCCCTAGCCCCCTACCCTAATCTTAACCATCCAAACTAAACGCCAAACACAACCCTAACCCAAACCCTGATCTATACCTAATTCTAACCCTAACCCTAAAACCAAGTCAACAGTCCATTAAAGGTTCACAAAGTGAGGACCGGCCAAAATGTCCTCACTTTCCCATAATGTCCTCACTCCATAGGTTGTGTGCTCAAACTGGTCCTCACAAAGATATCTGTACAAGAGCACACACACACACACACACAACTAAACCGATTATAAACAATTCAAAATGTTCAGACAAGGCAGGTCAAAAGCCACTAAACTAATTTCTGATGCAGATTAAGCCAGAAACAGCACTGAAACAGAGCCCTTAATCTTCTTCTGATATAATTTTTTTTTTAACTTAAACCATAATACATAAGGATTAACCTGTTGGGGGCATGCAGACAGCAAAAGGGGTAAAGCAAGAGGACTGAATTCTAACAGTAAAGATAATGTTTGTGGATTTCTTTAGAAATACTCTTTGAAAGTGCATTAAGCAAAAAAAACAAACAGGTAAATATAAGGACGGGGCAAAGGGACGTAAAGTTTAAGGCTATTTTCAAGTCTCTCTACAGTTCAGAATATTTCAAATTTAACGTCTTTCTTTTTGAAAAAAATGTCATATGGTAAACTGGTCGAGGATGAAGGTTGGGGGGGGAAGTGGGCTGTGATGGAAAAGTGACTGACAGACAAAGAAAATATCTGACAAAAAACATACGAGCTTCACGTTGACAGATTGGCGCCATGACAACACGACAAGCAGGCAGCCATTTTACTTTAAAAAATATCGAGACAAAAATGAGGGGAGAGAGGATGTGTTCACCAAGCTCGGAAGAAATGGGTTGTTACCGAGGCAGCACAAAGAGTTTTTTACCTTAATAAGGATCTCAAATGTAAACATACTAGTGAAGACATAGTCTGCATAGCCTAGGATCTGAGGAGGCAATAAGAGTGACATAAGCACGCAGGGTTACTGAAGCTCTACCCAGCACAGCACAACACAGCACGCAAAGGACATTTACCTTCAACAGGATCTCAACAGTAAAGATTGCGGTGAAAGCATAGTCAAAATAACCAAGTATCTGCAAGAGGTAATGCACAAGTTCGAGTCATTGCAGGAAAACAGCCCAGTGAATGAGCTATCAAATACTGTAGAAGAGCTGGAGATACAGTAAGAGTCAAACACAGATAATACATCAATTCATTCCTACATATCGAAGCTGCACTAGGTAATTTTTTATGTAAACATGTACAACTCACACACCAACCCTGCCTCCTCTCTGTTGCCTAAATTAAATTCTTAAAGGAGACATATTACACTTTTGCAGTTTTTCTTTCCTCTTTCTTTTCCTCTAGTTTGTTTGTCAAGAGTCTTCAAACACTTGAAATGGGAGCCCTATAGAGACAGAAGCTCAAACCAAACGTTTCAGACAAAGGCTGAAAAGAGGAGCTGCAGCAACAGGCAGTATGAGGAAAGTAAAAAATGTTACCTTTCCAATAATACAATTATGGATACTGAATATAAACCTAATATGCCTCTTTTAAGTTTGTGAACAGTAGGGGCAGGTTTTCTCTGAGCAAAGAGTGTGTGAATAAAGATTTTATATAGACAATTTTAAAATCACAGACTTGCCAAAGGTACATTTTCAGCCTACAGTTCTAGGGTTGTTGTTTTTTAAATCAGAGGAGGTATTTGTGCCAAGCCATGCTTTGAACAGCTGTGAGCAGTCAAGTGTTTTTATCTGGTAAAGTTGTTTATATTGATAATGTGTTGGAAATGTCCAAATGTACAAACCACAGTAAAAGTCTGTGACCAAATGCTGTTTTCATCTCAAAGATTTTTTTTCTTCTATTCACACTATCCCTCTCAGAAATATTTTTAAATTCCACCAACTTAAGAGTGCACTAGCTGAATATGTCCATACACATATAGTTGATATTAGTCAAGTTTTATATATAAGATATACGAAAAGCACTGCTGATAAAGCTCCACTAACTTAAGTGATGAGTAAACAGTCAAATTAAAATTACATCTGAAAGTACAAACAGGAAAACATGACTGAAACAAAAACCAAAAAGACATAGGTAGAAGCTACAAATGTACTTAGAGCTGAACACAGATACTTTACTAAAAGAGCTTTCCCTCTAATCTCCAGCAGAGACACGCACGAGCTGATCTGCTGTGCACACAGCAAGGAGGAGACGTCACAGCTTGGCTGTGGTTGGCCCTCCTGCCACGCAGGACCGCAGCGGTGCAGCTCACTGTGGTTATATCTCCTGCTGTGAGGCTGTCGTAGCAACACATGTCATCACGGCTTGGCTTGGCTCGGCGCAGCGAATGCACATGTAGGACCACGTCTGTTATGAGCACTTTGTTGTCAACACATTACATAACTTCTGAGTGAAGAAATCCTGAAATGTACCAGCTGCTAACATTAGAAATTGCCTAGTGCAGCTTGTTTTTGTTTGTAGAAATGTAAGTACACATAATTATAACAATGTAACATGATGGTAACGTGTATTATGCAGAATGCAGTGCTGTGAAGCAGTGATATTAGTAAGGAAGCAAAACATTTTCAGACCAGAACCTGTTTATAGAGATGGACGTCATGACTGCTCTCCAAAAGTGAGGCCAAAACCTCATGATCACCCCCTGGTGGCTGACGGCAGTATGGGTCATAACCCTTCCTCCTCCATGTTAGTGAATGACGAATAGTACATTATAAATATATTCTTCTCAAAGATGGTTTCCGTCATTTAAGGTCGTTCTTATCATACGGCTGTGTGTCCAAGTGTTTTTCCAGTAAATTTGGTTTTAATTAGTTATTTGATGCTATAGAAATGGGGAGAAATGTCATCATGGACAGCTGAGATTGATTTGTTATTGGACAATTAATGTAGGTCACAGGTATAACTAAATAAACATGACTTCCCAGCAAATGTTAATACTTTTTTAGTGTAAAATTTCACATTGTTTGAGTTACTTCCCGTAGGCCTTTTTCACAGTAGATATTTTGACCTGTCAAAGCACAAGTGTCCCTAAAAACAATGACAATTGCTCTGTTTTTTCAGTAAGCCATGCTAGTGTGACAACCCTGACAGTGACGCAAATAAAGGGGATTCAGTCATTGTTAATATTATTATTTGTACCTGTACTTTTTATGTCAAGATATCTGCACGTCAGCCAGTTGTCAGCTACAGTGACTTCCACATATAAGTGGAACAGCCTTTCAGGGATATTAAAGTCTGCAGTGCCTGTGGTTTTTTACGTACAATATTGCGAGCAGAGAAGTTGCGTATGGGGTCCTCGGCAGCCAGAGAGACAGAACTGAGCATGATGAAGACCAGGATGAGGTTGGTAAAGATCTGATGGTTGATCAGCTTATGGCAGAACACACGAAACCTAAAGGGAGAGAAATAAAAAGAGGAGGGAGAAAAAGGCACAGAGTACATAACATAAGTATTACATATTTTTAGCCTTTTTTTATTTCCAAATTTTTGCGACTGCTATTTTTTATTTAAAAGTTGTTTTTTTTACACACTGAAACAGGTTGAGTGTCAAGTTCCTGTGCCAAAGCATCGTGCCTGACTCACGGGTTTTTGCTGCTGAAGATGAAGAAGGCGCTGCCCTCCGGGATGGGTGGAGTCTTCTCCTTGATAGTGAGTTCAGAAAGCCTCTGGGGGCGGGGTCCAGGGGCCACTTCTGGAAGCTCTTCATTATCATGGTCAACGTTACACACTTTGACAGAAACAGAGTTATTTATTATTCGAATGTGATAACAATCCGACTGTTTTATTTGTCGATATGTTACTGAGGCTTAGAGCAAATGAAAATGTTGATTCATTGTAGATAATTTTTACAAAAAAAGAAGTAGAATTGTGTACATGAATTGAGTTGTTATTACCTCAGCCAAGTAGGTGAGGTTTTGATCTGCGTTTGTTAGCAGGATTATGCAAAAACTACTCAACCGATTTCCATGAAATAGAGGGGTGGGGCTTGACCCAAGGAACAAACCACTACATTTTGGTGTGGATGGGGAAGGGGGCAGATCCAGAATAATTCTCACAGAATAATTAATTTAGCTTGTTGAAAACAATCAGCCATGTTCAGGGATCTAAAATTTATGAGAATGCGCAATTTGGTGATCCACATAAAATCCTGGATCTAAATTTAAATGAGGGTTCAAGGGGACTGTTGGGCCTTGGTGGAAGTATACACTCCTCTAAATGCCATTCAAGTTGAAAATATGCTGTGAAAGTTGTATCTAACTGCACAAACTAATTTCTAAATGAAGGATCACCAAAATCTAATAACTAATATAGAAGGGCACTCCATACCTGACCAAATTTCTGGATCTGCTCCAAAATTGAATGGGTTCTTCCATGGGTCCGGCTCCACCCATCCACAAATTTCATGGAAATCAATTGAACAAACAACATAACCGCCTTGGCAGAGGAAATAGTTATTTCCCAAGCTCTTCCCCTTTTAATAAATACAGCTGATTTGAAATCCAGTATCCAGTGCATATGTTTGTTTAGTAGTGCACAATACAATATTCAAAGAGGACAAGACTTCAGGGAGGTTTTGCTCCTTGTCTGTACTAAATGTGCTCTTAAACTCAAGTAGAATTTGACATATTTATTTATTTATTTTCAGCAAATTTGCTCTCAATACCATTGGGGCTGCTTAAGTCATTAAACACTGGATAAACAACAGTAGAAACAGTTTTACCTGGCGAGTCGATGGCAGGATACAACTCTTTGTCTTCCTCTAGCATGGCGTCTGCTGGCATCTATAGATTGAGATTAGGTTATTCTTTTTGAAAATGTACACTTTCTGAGATGAAAACTAGATCAATGATTCAGATATGTGGTCACGATTTGACAATGTATCAGTAAAATCATACAATTTCCAAGATTCATGCAGAAAAACTCAAGCCCCTGTCTGTCTCTTACCTTGGTCTCGCCATCACTGGCTTCTGTTATTTCCACTCTATTGTTATCTGTGCTTGTATCCCTGTTTGAGACACAGAGAGAGAGTAACTTACGAGGCAGAGAGACACTTATTCCTGCCTGGGGAAAGTGCTTGTGACAAATGTCTACACAAACTATTAAACAGAAAGTGTGAACAAAAATTATAATGTGAAATATTGAGGTGTGCTCAGCTGTACTTGGCACTGTTCTTCCTCTTCTTGGCCTCCTCTTCCTCCTTCTGTGCTGTGTTGAGGCTCTCTGCGTCTGCCAGGTTGTCGACGGCGATGGCCAAGAAGACGTTCAGTAGGATGTCTGGTCATGTGACTTAAGGACAGAACGCTGACCAACACGATGAATATAAAATGAAAAACAAATCCACCAGGACGTTGTGAATATGGGACAATGTCAACTGGCTCAATATCAAAACACAACTTATTAACACATGCATGTGAGAAAATGTGGATTTTTGTTTTCATGTTTTATCATGTGTGTGTGTGTTTGTGTGTGTGTGTGTGTGTTTGTGTGTTAGTAGGCAGTAGGATACAGTTTCCACAGATGAAGAGGATGATGAAGTAAATGCAGACCACCATTCCAGAGGAGGACGGACCACCGTACGCCATGATACCATCATACATCACTGTGTTCCAGTCTTCTCCTGTCAAGATCTGGAGAACATGATACAGAGCCATTTCAATCCCTATCATGGGATTTCCTGAAGAAGCATCTGTCCATCCGTCATGTGGCAGAGTTATTTCACAGCAATCATGAAACTGACGGAAAGTGTACTTAATAATCACCACACCCTCCAATTTAAATTATATTCCTCTCTGCCCTTTAAGCGGGTGCACTTGGAGACGCTCACATTGTTCATGCATCAAGACCTTAAGCTTTGCAAAAGTCATTGCACTTGAGCGAGTATAATTGGCCCAGAGAATTTCTATAGTCAGGAGTCTGACTCAAAATCCTCCCTGCCTGCACTGTGTGATTAGGTAAACATGTTGTTATAAACATTCCTTTAAAAACATTTGGATTTGAATTGTAGTAAGCAAAAATAGTTTCTGATTGATGATTTAAAAATACAGTTCGTTATCTACCTACTAATTCGACAAGTCTGTCTGTCTGTGTGTCTGTCTGCTCCACACTTGGTCTGTGTATTGTTAAGAGCCCAATGAGGTGCAGTGGCAAATGTGGTACAATTTGGACACACAATGAGTTCAATGTTATGAGATTTGAATAAACAGTTAAACAGCACTGCACTCCGTGGCGGCAGGGCTTTATAGTGCTTTATGTCAAGCTTTTATTTTTGAAAAGTTGTGAATTTGGGTCTGAACATTGTGTCGATTGCTTAACAGAACTGTGAAATAGACATCCAATGTATGAAAAATATAACACCAGTTCAGTAAATCATTCAAACTGATATATAAGCCACACACGTGAACAGTAATGAAAATAATTTCATTTTGTGAAAAACATCAACAGTAAAATCTTCAAAGGAAACAGGAACTTCACACAAAGCTCTGCATATTGTAGGTCTGTTTGAGGAGGGCTCACTGATGATGACGAGGCATGGATAGAACAGGCACTGCTCTAGTATTTTGAAAAAATTCCAATAATAGTCTACTTTCCTAAGCAGAGAGCATTGTGTTGAGTTTGAATCTTGAATCAGTTCAAGCCTTTCTTGTGATCGGATGTTACACATCCTGCAAGTTCTATCTGAGTGTTCTGAATAAAACCAAGCACCAACCTGGAACACGGTGAGCAGAGCCTGGGGGAAATTATCAAACGTGCTCCTCTTGGTCACTGTCTCATCAAAGTTGAACTTGCCCCCAAAGAGCTGCATGCCGAGCAGGGAGAAAATGATGATGAAGAGGAAGAGCAGCAGCAACAGGGAGGCAATGGACTTCATGGAGTTGAGCAGAGAGGCCACCAGGTTACTGAGAGATGCCCAGTGACTGGAGAGGAAAAGATATAGAATAACTTAGCAGAAGGTCAGACACAAAGAAAGCCAAGAAAATATAGAAATGCCAATACTGACAAACTGGTTAGTTTGGTTTCAATTAGTTGTTTGATGCTTAACGTCATTATTGACAGCTGAAATTGACTTGCGATTAGTCAAGCGCTTGAATCGGCTGGACCTCAATACCGCGGCTCTAACCCCCCGATGGCTACTGCACAGACTCTGGCTTCAGATTACGTCATTGGCACAAAATGGCAACATTCGTATCTGGGATATTTTGCCAGAATTTTACAGAACACTCTGTTGCAACCATAGACTTTATATAGAGATGAAGTCGCTTTGGAGTGACAGTGTTGTCACGACAGTCTGGCTGCAAATGTCTTATCAAAGTACCTTTCTATGTTTGAGTGGGTTTTGACACTGGTTTGTTTATTGCACAGGTCTGGATTGTACTGAAAGGTGAAGATTTATTTTTCAATAAGGATTTGAAATTTATTCAAAATTTTTTATTATATTCAGTTTATTGTAATACCTTACTGAATCATGTGAATCATTTATTTATTATAGAATAAAAACTGAAAGGGACAGAAACATAAATCTTCTCTACCACATCCAGAAAACACACTCAGGTCTTTCTGTTGCTCACCGAGTAACTTTGAAGATCCTGAGCAGGCGTACACAGCGGAAAACAGAGATGCCCAAAGGAGACATGATGGCCACCTCCACCAGGATGGTCTCTACGATGCCTCCGCACACCACGAAACAGTCAAAGCGGTTAAACAGGGACACGAAGTACGCCTGCAGCCCCAGACTGTACATCTTCACCAGCATCTCCATGGTGAACATCGCCAGGAGAACCTTGTTGGCTATGTCTGGCCAGGACAGGAGAGTCAGACAAGCTGTTTACAGTATCATCAAACACAAAGAAAACTGACCTAAACACATGATGAACAATCACAACAGTAGAACAGAAAGAGAATAAAAATAGATACCCTGTACTGCAGTCAGCCAGTCGGGCTGGTTGTAGTGCTCAGAGGCGATGGTGAGAGTGTTGAGGAACACCAAGATGATGACCAGCCAATAAAACGTCACTGATTTCACAGCCACACGACACTTTCTGCGGCAAAACCGGTTCCACCGCCGCCACTGACGACTGACAGACAAACAGCTGCACTTTAGGATCAATTGTCAGGACAAGTGCGAGCAGGTTCAGAAGAGTTTATTTCCCAAATGAGATATTATTGTATGAGTTAATGGAAAAACTCTCGAACATGTTTTGGAATGAAATCTCCTGACTTAAATGTTTTTATTTCTCCCATATGCATTTAACATATGGTGAAATGACATGACAGCACAACATCACAATGAATCAAATGAAACAAAAACGGATTAGAACGAAGCCTGAAAGTAGAGTTTTAGGTGCAAAGAGAGAAAAACACAATGATGGAACTGTGGTGAGATCAGGACAAAGACTGTCACGAGTGTGTCACATATAAAACATGATACATGGTGGATAAATGTCAAAATACAAAAGTGGACATGAACACAGATGGAGACGTTTGAGATCAGAGCTTTCAGCATTGAAATATGAAGTCAACATCAGCCATGCAAACATCAGCCATGCAAGATGAGTTGAATGAAATAAAAAATGCATCAGGCCAAGGTACTAACCTGCACTTTGACTTAGTAATTTTTTGACTGAGGAGAATAAAACATGAAGCAACTTTTAATAAAAGGAAACAACATGTGCAGCTTTGCATTCTGGGTTTGAGTTAGATGTACGATTTGTATAAAAAGCCACTGTGTCATTTATCTGGTGAAAATGTCCTTGAAACACTCAGTGAACCTCATTTCTATTGGCTCATTGTAAGTGACTGGACTGTCAAACAGATATAATATGTCACACTCACCACAGTGGCCCACAACACGGTGATTTGTCCTCCTCTCCATTGTGATGGTCTGTGTTCACCGACTCCGTCTCACTCGTGGGCATGCTCGCTATGGTATCACACATACACACACACACACACAAGTGAGATAACAAAGAAGCACAGGGCAAAGGGAACAGGTCCCATCAATAAGTCACATGATGACCGAGTGACACACATGCATTTTTGGTTTGGCTTGGCTATGGTGTGACAAAATTGTATTTTTCTCTTACGTCTTATTAATGCTGATCAAACCTTTGATTGAAAGTACAACAACTAGGCCAGTTTTCATGACCAATCAATACACGATGAAGTCATATTTTCACATCTTAGCTGTTGATTGTAAGTTGATTGAAAGACTTTTTCACTTTTGGCCGAGACAAACCACCAGAAAATAAAAACAAAAGCTGAAAATGGAGGGCATGTTAGTGTGACCCCCCCCTCTCAAACTTTGCCATCATTTAAGAGGAAACTCAGCCAGGTTTCTCCTTAAATCCAAGATGTTTTAGTTCTCAAACACAGAGACTGACAGTATTCATTTGCAGAACAGATGTGAAATCTGTTTTGTTTTATGACACAAAAAGATGAATTGGCATAGATGAAGTCACAGTGAGTGCAAGCTGCCAGACCTGAGTCAAATTAGATTGTACAATTTGTACATTCGTTTTATCAATGACTAGCCTATCAAAATAAAAAATATTGTTACCCAGATTAAATATTTCAATTGCGACACATATTTAGTGAAAATATAATCCTTTCAGAGCTGATGGCATCATCCAGTTAAATTATTTGATCAAACTATTTGGTCCAAGTCTGTATGTTGAGCAAGTACAACTTACACAGTGAGAAGGTTACAGCATACAGTATATTGGAAATCATATATACTGTACATACAGGAAATATGACAAATGAGAGAAATTCAAAATGATCACGAGTGGATGAAGGAACCAAGAGATTGTGACAGTTCTGTTTATCTTTATTCACCAAAATATAAATTTTACTCAATTAATCTACGATGAACTGGAAACATTCTTTTTAGCTAAATGTATTTTATACATTTCAGACTTTGTCAGGATGTAAAGTTTAAACAGGAACTAAAACTAAACTCAATGCAAAATTTTAAACATCTGGTTAAAGTACAGCATGTCATATATCCCAAGACATCAGATGGAAACTTCTCTTTTTTAAATGTATTATTATTATTTATTGAAAATTAGGGTATTTGATACGGTGCTTACCAATTAAGGTGTATGAACAGTAGTGTGTCGTATTGATAATAATTTTAATTCAGTCTTTCTCTTGTATAAAAGTAAACTTTTCATGTTTTCATATATACTAAAACCAGTAATGTAAATTTGTTTTAAAAGGTATTTGATATTATATCCTTACACACTGAAGGTGCAACATGTGTACGTGTATGATTACTATGATAAACCATGTTGAAGATGAAGCTCTCTCGGGTGGGTGGTATCAGTGTTATTCTCTCTCAGAATAAAAGCATTATTTCCCATAAATGGGCACTTCTCCAGACAAAGACGACAACGCTGCTCAGTGAAATCCTCCACGGTTACATTTGCATTTCTTGTCTTGCTTTCTACAAATAGTTGATTCATTTCACAAGCAGTAAGGCATCTTTTGTTGGTTTCCTTTTTAGCTGAGAACAATTCAGTGTCATGAGATGAATTTTGTTATGATAAAGATGATAGGGATCAGTTCAACAAAGGGCATGCGAATACAAAAGCACAAACAAAAGCATAGGTGGAGCACATGTACGCAGAAAGACACCCTGCAGGACGAGGATGAACTGTCTGCCAGAACACACATTTACCCTGTGTCTCTGTGGACTGGGTGAACCAGCCAAACTTCCCTTTCTTCTTCTCAGTGAGGTCAGCCAGCGTGACCCCTTGGTGTTACCAACATGCAGTTCACACAGCCAGACAGCAGAGGAAGCAGTGAGTCAGTACACAGCAGAACAAGAGAGAAAGAGAGGAATGTACAACAAGAGACAGCAGCAGTACAAACCACTGACACAGCTACCATGTCTACACCAAGCAGAGCAACTAAACAAGTGTCCAGGACAGACAGTGACATCATCTGCCTGTACCTGACTGAATCAATACATTGAGTAACCTGTTCTTCCTAAGTAAAACGTATCTGTATTATTTGCTTCTGTGACTGGCAAGTTACACGAAAGAGAAAGTTGAGACATTACAGTTTAACAGTAAAACTAGCTTTTAAGTATTTGCAATAATTTGTACATACATTTGCTTGAAGTTTATGATAGCATTACGTAAAAGCAGTTTTTGATAATATACTGTGCAAATAGGAAAAAGCCAAAGATGTGACTAAAGTAGTTTTAACCAGTCTCGTCCTTACACTGCCCATCAGAATGCACTGGTTGTCAAATGTCATGCTTAGAACTGGAAATCTGGTGCTTTCAATAAAGTAATTCTCAGTTCAAGTTCAGTGTTGCTCGAGCTACATCCAGTTTTGGACAGAGTAACTATGTAATACGATGTTGGACTGGGAGGGCCCAGCAAAAAACAAGGCTCCAGTAAGAAAGCAGACAATAGAAGGAAGGCAGAGAAGAGAACAACTGTTGGCGACAAGGGAAGAAGAACTGGGAAACAAAAGGAAGATAAAGGAGGAATAGGGAAGAAAACTAATGTTAGCAGAAATCTACAGATTTTTTAGATTTTTTACAAGGCACACAGACACTACAGGAATCAAGGAAAGACAGTTAGTATGTTGTTTGGGTGTGTTGTCTACAACAATGACAGCAGAAGTCGAAAGCACGGAAACTAATGGAGGACAAAGAAAACAGACAGGCGCAGAAGCACTGACCACACTGGTTTTAAGGCACTGTATTAAGACGATAGGCAAGGCTGCCATCAAACATCACTGTGGGCCAAACTGAGGAACTGGGTCACAAACCTTTAAAAGGTGCAGTTGGTTTCAGGTGGTTAACACCCACATTTCATACGATTCAAACTTTATCATATGCATTCTGTCCTCAAACTCGATTTCATTATTTGAATAAATTATAAATTTAAATAAATATAATAAATTAAATAGATATAACCATGAATTTAAATTACTATAAAATATAGAAGATTCTAGGGAACATGCAAATTCTACAGACACTCTGACCTTCTAGTAAAATAACAGCGCTGAGCCACCGTGTCACCCTTTATATTAGAAAAGAAATAATGAGTAAAGAAAAGGTTGAGAGATATAAAAAAGAACTATATAGTAACAACAGAGCACGACCCTGTTCCCTTACCACCTAAATATTTCCATGGCATGAAATCTGATACAAAAACAAGGTACAGCCTAAAAACTTTTTCGCAGTCAAAAAACAACGACCAAGCATTTTGGTTCTTATCACAGGGCTTCTGTTTTTAAATAAATTTCATCTTGCAGGTGCTTCTAATTTTTCATGTCACTCAGTATTAACTACTTCTTGAATGTGTGTTGGGATCCTCACATCAATGCACACCTAACTAATCTAAACACAGCCATCCAGCCTTTCATCTGATAAGTATGTTTTAAGAGTATATTTCCACCTTTGCTATATTTCCAAAACATGCATCATTTAATATGGGTAAATGAAGATTATTTTTATTATCCTTGGTAATCCGTTTGTTTACTAAAATAAAATGTGTGAACTGTCCAGAGTTCCATCTGTTACTGCAGAGTCCAGTTACCTCATAAAAACGTAACAACTAAACAGCAGATGAACTTTCTTCATGGTCCAAGCCTCAGATCAGGAAATGTGAGAAAGGACTTCATTTAACAAAAGTTTATGAAGTGAGAACTCTTCTCTGTGAGTGATGATCTGGAAATAAATATTTTGTCTCAGTTCAAACAAAGGGCTAAAAGATAAAGGGATGAAGACATCAAGTAGACGTGGAAGAAGTGGCCAAATGGAAAGGAAGAGACAAAGAAGAAAAAGGCCATTACGAAACTAGAATTACCGCAGTGCGATTGTATGCCTCCACCAACCAGTCGAGTTTCCGTGTACTGATCAAACTGATCAAAAGCTGATCGAAAGCTGAAGAAATTCCCAGTCTGTGTTATATATATCACTTTCAAGAGGCTAAAAACATGTTTCTGAGGCCACCGTGACCTTGACCTTTGACCACCAAAGTCTAATCAGGTCATCCATGAGTCAAATTGATTTCCTGACCTTGACGTTTGACCTTCAGTCACCAAAAATGATTGAGCTCATCTTTAAGTCCAAGTGAACGTTGGTACCAAATTTTAAAATATTCCTTCAAGTTGATCGTAAGACATCATGTTTAAGAAAAACATAAACATACTTGTGTGAGGCCACCACGACCTTAGCCTTTGACCTTTGGCTACAACAAAATCCAAGTTCAAGTGAATGTTTGTGCCAAATCTGAAAAAATTCCCTTAAGGCATTCCGGGGATATCGCATTCACAAGGAAAAAAATGTGCTTTGTGACAGTGATCTTGACCTTTGACCTTGGACCACCAAATTCTATTCAGGTCAACCTTGAGTCAAGTGAATATTTTTACCAAATTTGAATACATTCCCTCAATAGACAACCCTTCGTCCGCCTGTCTGTCACTGGCATGAAGGCAAAAACAGATCAGCTTCAATGTGTAGAGTTTGTTTGTCTATTTTCCAGTTTGTTTCCTTGATCCTATAAAAAAGTTAAGTTTTGTCAACATTTTGTGACAGTAAATGACGGACACATATTTACTAAATGTTTAATGTATCTCTGTAAGGTTGATGCTGTCCTTATGTAGTGAATATCAAATGAGATCATCATATAAACTCATTGTAACCATACAGGAGATCAGTGTAACTTAGGAAAAAAGCTGTGTATTACTTTATAACGTTTTAATGTATTTTTTAACAGTCCCACAGCTGAGCCAGGGCAATTTTCTTCACGACATATTTAAGGCAAAGTATAAGTGAGATAATGTGTTAGAACAGCAGGTGGGTGAGTAATTGTTTGCCCTCATCATCTCCCTCTGTTCACTCAGATAAAGCAAAAAAGTTAAGACTTGGAAACACAGAGTTCTGTCTGTATTCTTCATTTCCCTGCTTTAGACAAGAATAGTGATAACTCACGGTTACGCTTGCCCTCCTCGTCTCCTTCTTCCTCGTTCTCAGGGTCGATGTCCTCGGCCTGGGTAATCCAGTCCAGGTAGCCCTTTAGGTCTTCCTCCAACTGCTGCTTCTCACGGAGCTTTTGGAAGTCTCCCCGAGCCTTGGCCTTCTCTCGCTCTTTGGAAAACTCTCTGGACATGGCAGAGCATAATAACATTCAAACCTGCATCACATAATACTGTACAGGATCAGGACAGGTGCTTTTCCCACAAGAAATCATTATATATATATATATATATATATATATATATATACACTACCGTTCAAAAGTTTGGGGTCACTTAGAAATGTCCTTATTTTTCAAAGAAAAGCACTGTTTTTTCAATGAAGATAACATTAAATTAATCAGAAATACACTCTATACATTGTTAATGTGGTAAATGACTATTCTAGGTGGAAACGTCGGGTTTTTAATGAAATATCTACATAGGTGTATAGAGGCCCATTTCCAGCAACTATCACTCCAGTGTTCTAATGGTACATTGTGTTTGCTAATCGCCTCAGAAGACTAATGGATGATTAGAAAACCCTTGAAAACCCTTGTGCAATTATGTTAGCACAGCTGAAAACTGTTTTGCTGGTGAGAGAAGCTATAAAACTGGCCTTCCTTTGAGCTAGTTGAGTATCTGGAGCATCACATTTGTGGGTTCGATTATACTCTCAAAATGGCCAGAAAAGAGAACTTTCATGTGAAACTCGCCAGTCTATTCTTGTTCTTAGAAATGAAGGCTATTCCATGCGAGAAATTGTGAAGAAACTGAAAATTTCCTACAACGGTGTGTACTACTCCTTCAGAGAACAGCACAAACGGGCTCTAACCAGAGTAGAAAGAGAAGTGGGAGGCCCGGTGCACAACTCAGCAAGAAGACAAGTATATTAGAGTCTCTAGTTTGAGAAATAGATGCCTCACAGGTCCTCAACTGGCAGCTTTTTAAATGGTACCCGAAAACGCCAGTGTCAACGTCTACAGTGAAGAGGCTCGGGATGCTGGCCTTCTAGGCAGAGTGGCAAAGAAAAAGACATATCTGAGACTGGCCAATAAAGAAAAAGATTGATATGGGCAAAAGAACACAGACATTGAAAAAGTGTTATGGACAGACGAATCAAAGTTTGAGGTGTTTGGATCACACAGAAGAACATTTGTGAGACGAGAACAGGTGAAAAGATGCTGGAAGAGTGCCTGACGCCATCTGTCAAGCATGGTGGAGGTAATAGTGATGGTCTGGGGCTGCTTTGGTGCTGGTAAAGTGGGAGATTTGTACAAGGTAAAAGGGATTTTAAATAAGGAAGGCTATCACTCCATTTTGCAACGCCATGCCATACCCTGTGGACAGCGCTTGATTGGAGCCAATTTCCTCCTACAACAGGACAATGACCCAAAGCACACCTCCAAATTATGCAAGAACTATTTAGGGAAGAAGCAGGCAGCTGGTATGCTGTCTGTAATGGAGTGGCCGCGCAGTCACCAGATCTCAACCCCATTGAGCTGGTGTGGGAGCAGCTTGACCGTATGGTACGCAAGAAGTGCCCATCAAGCCAATCCAACTTGTGGGAGGTGCTTCAGGAAGCGTGGGGTGAAATTTCTACAGATTACCTCAACAAATTAACAGCTAGAATGCCAAAGGTCTGCAATGCTGCAAATGGAGCATTCTTTGACGAAAGCAAAGTTTGAAGAACAAAATTAATATTTCAAATAAAAATCATTATTTCTAACCTTGTCAATGTCTTGACTATATTTTCTATTCATTTTGCAACTCATTTGATAAATAAAAGTGTGAGTTTTCATGGAAAACACGAAATTGTCTGGGTGACCCCAAACTTTTGAACGGTAATGTATATACTATTTCAAATAATGTTTCAAAACATATTCTTAGTCTTTGTACAAACTTGTGAAGTCATATGTCATAAACATCAGTTCCAGAAAAGGAAAAAAGGACAACCCAAAACAAAGTACACACACTACCTACCCGCTTAACACACCCAGGACCAAGTTGAGGACAAAGAAGGATCCAAAGATGACCAGACTGACAAAGTACACCCAAGGCAGCTCAAAGCCCATTGCATCATTCATCTATATGGGAACACGAGCAGAGAAAGAGAAAAGAGGAAAACATATAATCCTGGTTTATACATAGTATATATAATATTTCCTTTTTAAAAATGTATGCGTTACATATGCAAAAAATGTTCATAAACGTATCTCAGTGAACTGCACTGTTTTAAACTAGTAAACCCACAGAAACACAAGAGGAGACCCATCGATAAAATTACAGGAAAGAAAAGGAACTTAACATTCACTTAACACTCCATAGGAGGCCATCCATAGAAGAAGATCAGTGTATCTGAGAAGGATTGTGATGCCTGGTGTTGAAGTTGCTCTCGTAATAGTGAGTGGCTAACGGGCTGAGATGATAGTGTACTTTTCACAGTGTTTTCCAGTAAAACCACCTGCCATTTAAATCCTCACCAGCCACTTTATTACTGTTATTAGTGATGAACTCTGATAATGATAATGACAATACTTTTTGTATTGATTTTGATTTCACTGTTACTATTGTGTTTTAAGCAGTTTGGATCAACAATGTTGTGTTTGTAGTGCTTTATAAATAAAGTTGAAGTCGAAGTTCTTCCAAATATTTGCAGTGCACTGTAATGTGGTTCTCCACTTCACAGTCACAGAGGCTCGAGTGAACATTCACCGTACACAAATGCAACGTCTTTATGTATTTGTACTTGTTTTATACACATCTTTTTTCACTCAAGGGGAACGCGACTCAAGCACTGGATTACAAAAAATGAATGGCAGCTCAAAGCCGTTCTTCAGCTGTGGAGATCCACTGTCCACTCTTAGCTGTGGCCACTGGAGGGACCCATGTGGGAGATTAGTAATGAGTGACAGGAAATATTAGAAAATGAGATATATATTAGAAATGTGGGATGTAGCCAAAGACCACACCACAAAGCTAGAGTGCCATTTAATAGTTTGGAGGAGATAATGGAGTTTGTGAATTTATAACCTCACATCTGGGTTTTTACAAACTCTCTCACTTGGTCTAATATTCACAGAGATGACACAAATTCTCACAAAAACAAAAGCACAAAATGCTGCCACCCACCCTGCAGCGACCAATTGATTTCTGCAGGAAAGGTCAAAGGTCAGATTGAATTAATCTATTCTGTCTCCATCTACATTCTTTTATTTTTTGAGTGTCCTTCCTTTGACACTTTGAAAACAGCATTAGCATGGTATCGCCATGGCAACACATACATGCATTAGAAAGTAAAGGGTGTGTGAGGAGGAGAGAGAGCGAGAAAGAGGGAGAGAGGTTCATTATTTCATATAAGAGGGTCTCTGTCAATAAAGGGACGTGGGTGGATTGTGATTAAAACTGAGTTTAGCGTCAATGCTGAGTGTTTTGGTTGATGAAAAGCTGTTGGTGATTTTCACAAATGAGAAGCAAAGGGTTTTGAAAGGCGTTTGTGATGATTGTGTCCAGCTAATGTCACTTATTTCCAGACAATTCAATGACTAAGAATACTACCGTCCTTTAACTGACTGTATTTTAGATCAGATATTAATTTGTGATGCCAATATAACAGCTGACATCATCTAATTTGATTAAACATTTAAATTGCCTTTCTAGCAAATATGTGACCATAGTTTTTATCTGTAATCCTGTTTTTTTTAAGATTTCTTAGAAGGTTCTGTCGAAATCCCAAAATTCAAAAAGTGAGACACAGAGTAGATTCATAAACAAATGTGGTGCCACATATGCGCTTCATTAGAGTCATTTTGGAGATTACCCAGTAGAGAACATCAGTCCAGCCCTCCATGGTGATGCACTGGAACACGGTGAGCATGGCAAACAAAAAATTGTCGAAGTTGGTGATGCCGTTGTTGGGGCCCTGCCAGCCCTCTCTGCAAACTGTACCGTTGAACATGCAGTGACGGCCGTGCCCTGATACCGCACATGGCGTGGGCTCTTCTTCGGAGAGGACACCTGTGTGTTGTGTGTGTGTGTGTATGTGTGTGTGTGTGGGGAGAGATAGAGATAGACAAATAAATCATTCAAATCTGTTAATGATAAAATCAAACTGAAAATTGAAACGGGATTAAACCAATTGAGGCTTATATCACCATGTTTTGAAACTAGAACCCGACCAATATATCGGTTGGCCCATAAATTCACAGATATAACAGTATCTGCGTTTATGTTTGCCAATACACGCGGATATGATGCAGAAAATAATAAATGTATGGTTAAACTCTAAAATATCAAACCTCAATTACATTTACGTGTCATAAGGGTTTGATAAGAACATCTTAGAAATCATTAACAATGTTTATTTATATATGTAAATATTGGTATTGGAAATGTTTTCTCTCTCCCTAATATTGGTATCAGCCCCCACAAATCCATCCTCAATTCGCCCATCATATAAAGGCTGAGGAAGATGTCTTGATTCTTTTGTAGGTCAACAAACACATTTGCATAATATGAGAGTCTTCCTAATGTCTTAGCATCTTGACATTAGTTGTCCATCTATAGTTCTTTCAGTGCAGGATTGTACTGGTGAACATCTGTCGTCAGAGACTCCACCTGCCAGATTAGGTCTTTGACTGATGCTGAGTGTGCATCTGACTGTTACAGCCTTCCATTTCAAAAAAACACTTTTCTTAAATCTCACCTTAAAAGAAAACCCTTCTTTTACATTTTCCTTATTACTTTACAGCTTCTCTCTACGTGAGCTATAAAGAACAGATTTCCACAGCGGCTAGTTGAGAAACCACTCAACACCAGTGTTACTCTATCATTCCAAGGTCATTTCATACTGAGAGTGCTGCTTCTGTGTTCTGACCACAACACCGTTTTTCTCATCCTAAAGTACCTTCGGAGATTGAAGGGCATTAAACGAAAGAAAGAACGAAGGGATATGAGAGCACTATGGAGAAAGAAAATTGCAATTCATTTTTTGCAAGACTGTGCCATTATTAACCTTTCCTCATAATTTCTTCTCTTTTCCTTTAATCCCATTTTCCAACGATTCTATTTTCTGCTGGTTTTGAAATGATAATAGCGAGTTCCAGCATTTAAGCTGCCTCACAACATGGAGATCAGCTTTCCATACAGGGTATTGGAATACAGTTGGCTAGGTCATAC
The DNA here is from genome assembly GCF_022539355.2 of Hippoglossus stenolepis. Classification (NCBI taxonomy): domain Eukaryota; kingdom Metazoa; phylum Chordata; class Actinopteri; order Pleuronectiformes; family Pleuronectidae; genus Hippoglossus; species Hippoglossus stenolepis. Next base: position 17,714,561 of record NC_061488.1, on the reverse strand, counting down.
TTTGTTACTGGATGTTCTGTCACCATGCCGTCATTACATAAGTGATGCAGACATTTATGGAACAAGCTCACATGAAACCACACCCACTCACAAATGTACATGCACATGGTAAATGCATTGTAGACGAGCCAACAACATGTCAGACTTTCCATCAGACTCAGTCCCTTCTCTAACAGAACAGGCACAAGGAAAGGGGGATCAAAAGCAGCTTCCATCTCCCTCTGACAGAACCTTATGAGTTAAGTCTACAATGCTTATCCTGACTTTAACAGACAAACAGATCAAAAGAGATCAAAGCGAGAAAGAGAGAGATAGGACAGGGTTACGTGTACAGTACATGACAGAGAGTGACACATGCTGTATAGCCCACCTATCCCTGTTTGCCATGATAGAACAGAGCCCTGTTCTATCATGGCAAACAGGGATAGGTGGGCTATCTGTCAATCAATTTATTCTTACTTCTTGAATGATTCTTTCATGTTGGAAGCAATGCTGGAGTAAAGGTCAAGCATGTTAACATAACAGCCAGATATTAGTCATTAAATCCCACCATCTGTTGTTCTGTCCCATTTTCAGCAGCTTGTTGCCATTCATACAATGTACAAGGAACATGTGTCCATTCATCCTGAGGGATTAAATACTGTAGGCTATTAATCTTAAACTGTGATGTATATATCGGTTGACACTGTGCTGTAGGTTGGTTGTGGAATTGGTTTAACTAGAATTACCACCCTGTGGTTGCATGCCTCCACCAACCAGTGCAGTTTCTGTGTCTAATGTCCATATACACTTTTGTCCATACTAATATGAGGTCACTATGACCTTTGATCTTTGAGTCCAAGTGACAAGTGGTCAAAATTTGAGAGAATTCCCGAAAAGCAGACTTGAGATACCACATTCAAAAGGCCAAAACAGAGTCCAATTTAATGTTTGTACCCAATTTTCAGAAATTCCCTGAAGGCATTCTTGAGATATCGTGTTTACAAAATGTGTCGGATGTACATGCAGATGTACAGACAACCCGAAAACATAATTCCTCTGGCCAATGGCTGTTGCCATAGCAATCATAGGCTCAGAAGTGACTCTAGTCTATTCACTATCAGGCATGAGTATGAAATAAAAGGAATATCTTAGCACCACCTTACCTGTTTGTATCACATAGCATGTGGCATGCATTTTGCCGATGAAGAGTTCCAGGCCAATGATGGCGTAGATTATGATGACGAAGAGGACGAGCAGAGCGATGTGAAGCAGGGGAACCATGGCTTTAATGATGGAGTTTAAAACCACCTGTAAACCTGCAAATATACACATAAGCCAAGGTCAGCACATAAACATGTTATTATACTCAGGTTTAACAAACAAACATCCCATTATCTACACAGCCTCATGATACCACTGAGCACCACTGAACAGGCTTGAATGCCAACAAACCCGGCTGCTGTGGACAACAAAGACAAATGGTAAACTAGAATAGAAATTTTTAATGTGAGTTCAACTTCATCTTTTACAGAGGTCCTTTCCTTGCTGAAAGTGGTGAATGATCTGTCGCTATGGCAACTCAAAGAATGCAGACACATTAGGGCAACTTCATGTAAGGCCAGATGTGAACTGAAAACAGAAACTGTGAAGGAAGCAGTATCTCCTGGGAAATAAATGAACTGATCCTAACAGTAGGGACGACACAGATGCTTTCCTTAAGTAATACATAACATTTCAGTTTATATAATACAGTATGATATAATCAATTAAAGATATATAACAGAGGTAACAATAGAGTGACATAATGTACAATAGCGAGTAGTGACATGTGACCTGGCTTGAAAATTGGCTCAAATACTGTAGTTTAAGGCTTAAAAACAGCTCTGCGTTAACTCACTGGGAACTCCAGAGACAAGGCGAAGGGGTCGAAGCACGCGGAAGGCCCGGAGGGCCTTGACGTCAAACCCCCCAGGTTTGCCTCCAGACTGTCCACCAGAGTCAGCGTCTTTGGTTACCATCTCCAGAACAACACTGAACAACCTGGAGAGCAAGAGACAGAGAGCAAAAAAAGAGCGGTGATGTAGATGCCATCGCCGATGCAAAAAAAGATGAAAGCGTAAGAGACAAAACACAGAGAGCAAAGCCACAAATCCTCTTTGTAGTTTTGCATGCACCTGTGTGTGCAAGTGTTTGCTTATATACATGGTTTATGTGTGTGTGTCATTTATGTCTGTGCATATTTACCTTTAGCTTTATACAACTCATCACAGTTTACATCCCGCAGGAGCCAGGTGGTCTACTGATAAACCATCACAATTAACAAGGCCTTGCGTGTGTCTGTGTGTGTGTCTGTGTGTGTGTCTGTGTGTGTGTGTGTGTGTGTGTGTGTGTGTGTGTGTGTGTGTGTGTGTGTGTGTGTGTGTGTGTGTGTGTGTGTGTGTGTGTGTGTGTGTGTGAAATGACAAGTTGATTTTCTGTGGTGTTGACACATATGATAGAAAGCCAAATGTTGAATTAAGATGTTGGTGCGATGCATATATGTGTGTGTACACAAGCAACTGTATGAGTGTGTATATAAAGTTTAAGCCTAGCTGTCAAGAATAATCTCATTGTTTGTATAAGTGTGTATTTGCATCTTTGATTGTGTGAGTTTGTACATACATACAGCTACCTATGAAGGTACTTACCCCACAATGACAATGACAAAGTCCAGCATGTTCCAGCCGTTTCTGACGTAGGAGTTTTGGTGCATGACCAGGCCGTAGGCAATAATCTTCAGAAATGTCTCTATAGTGAAAATGATGAGGAAGGCATACTCTACTGTTTCCTGCATGGAGAGAAAGGAGGAACGGAAGGAAGAATTGTAGGGAGAGAGAGAAGGAGAAAATAAAATAGAGGAAAGTTATATTAAGCCAAATAATGTGCATGTTACAGACAGGCTAAATAATGAAGACATATTCAATGGTTAGCACAAATGGCACAACAATTAATTTCTTTTTTGTCAAAGTCTGCATTAAAGTATCCTTGATTTGACTTCCACAGCCTAATGACTCTAACTGCTAACTTAAAATCAGGTCCTAACAAAGCAACACATAATACAATCATCCAAATCAATTATCAAACTATCACATCGGTACTTACTTGAAAGAAATTAAAAAAAACACAATTGTGCAATTTCTTTTTTTTCATTTTTACTTTTTAGGACAAAGAGTCCAGAGAGTTATGTGGCTGAGTGTGGAAAACAAGCAGAGCTGAAGCAGGTGATCCAAAGCAGAGAACTATGGTCAGAATGCAGGCGGCAGCGATGAAAGCTTTCCAAAAACAAATACTCAGATCAGGCAGATTCGGCCGAAGTTCTTGTATCAAATGCTGTGCAACAATCTGTGAGGTAGCAGTGTTCCAGTCAGTCTTTATGTACTGCAACAGGTGGTAGTTGATGAATGAAATTTAAGTAGTTCAGTTAGGTGACTTTAAGAGACCTGCAGGGCCCAAACTATTGTCATAGCTGTTAAATAAATTAATCATCTTTGGGGGCTCGGGCCCCACGTAATTGCCTTGTCTACCCAGTTGCAACACCCCTGGTCATGGCTGAAAACATGGGTACAACTCTCAGCATTGAGAAACATGTAACACTCGCCTTTAACGAATGGATGTGAGTCATTCATTTCTCGTTTATAAAAAGACGATGAGTAGTGAACATCAGAGTACAACAACAACAAAAACTCATCAGAAAGAAAACCCAGGGGAAGACGTCACCACACGGCCTGTGCTGTTTGATTGACAGATGATCTCTAGGAAATGCAGTATAAAAGAAAATACTTTCAGGGCCAAACCTGTTCAGCCATACTGTATGTCCTGTTGCATCATCAGTGTGTTTCCATGGTAACAATGTGTCTGATGATGGAAGCAATTCCTTGAATTTGGACGTTTCCTCAGACACATCTATTTATTGTGATAACACATTGTTTCACTTTCTCAGCTCCACTTTCTTTCTCTCGCACAAGAGCACCAATCACTCTCCTACATATCTCACTTCTTTCTGTCTCTCCCACACACAAACTCTCTCTCTCTCTCTCTCTCTCTCTCTCTCTCTCTCTCTCTCTCTCTCTCTCTCTCTCTCTCTCTCTCTCTCTCTACGACTACCTCATTGCAAAAGGTAAGTGGGCCGGCAGGTTTTAGGGCACATTAGGTTAAGCACATCTCTTGATGGTTTAAAGGACTTAAACAGACAAAGCGAACTTGGAGAGCACGCACAAAGATTCACACAAACACATTCGTGCTCACAGGAAGTCGCTGAAGACAACAGTAACACGCACACTCAGACGTCACACCCACACACCCGGGCAGAGAGACCCACAGAAATACACACACACACACTCACTAACCACATTTCTGAAAAGAAGCAAGACAGCTTGACACAGGGATTATTGACGCTCCTAGAAATGGTAAACTAGATACAGCCACTGTAAGAGCACTGATTTCTGATTTAATAACATCAAAGTTAGAACCAATGTTACAATATTTTTTCTTATTAATGCCAACTATTTTTCAGCGCAGCCGTCTACTTTATATTTTGCGATCTATTTTCCTTTCAGGCAGCCACTGGCTTTCATTTAAGTCCCCCTGCTATTCAAAGGAGGATTTTGCTTATTGTTACTTCACTTGGATGTTTGGCCTTGGCTGAGCAGATTGACGTATCTGCACTAGAACCCTGTTTTCACATTTATCTGCTGGAAGGGGAGAGTTTGTCTCCACTCGTAGCAGATATTGACATGAGAAAGTTTGCAGGACCATTTGTCTAATGTGCAGCTCACACATCATGGTCTGTAAACCTGAAACCTCCAATGCAAACGCAATGTTCACAGACAATTTACTTTTCAGTGACGCAGGAAGATCTTTTGTCGAGCCATTCTTTTCAAAACTTAAAATGACAAAAAATATTCATATAAAAATGTTCATAGATTCTTGATTTTTAAATGAGTGTAATTTTAAGACTATTGTAATACTTTATGTGGAAACCCCATTTCTTATAGAAATTACAAGAAAGAGAGTGTTTTTATAAGAAAACTAATATCTGTTAAGAAATCAATAATCACATTGTGTTGAGTTTTGTAATCCATCACAAGGACAAACTGAGTTTATAAAAAACATTGTTCTAGCTACAATTTGTCTATTGGTGTCGGTAATGTTGTTTTAGCCTGAACTGTGTTGCCTCAATCGAACATTAACAAATATCACTCAGCACAGCACATACCCAACAATTCCCTTAAGTCAATCAAACCACAATAAGTTGCACACACTCAGAGCATCAGTTCCCTGAATGTGACTTGTTTTTTTCATCAAGAGCCATGAATAATTCCCTGAGAAATCAAGGAGAAAATGTTGAGAAATGCCCTATCTCACAATTAGGAGAGAAAGGGAAAGAAAATGTCTTGATCTACCCCCTGATCCAGATCCGCGCACCAAAATCTAATGGGATCTTCTCTGACCAATACCACATCCTTCCATCAAGACTTAATGGAAATCCATCAAGTAGTTGTTGTGAAATGCGGCTAACTAACAAACAAATACACAAACGAACACAGATGAAAGTAATCAGAATGGTTTCAGCTTGACCACAACTTGGAGAATCACTGCTGTGTTCATTTCATGCGGCAGAACTGCCCAGATGCTTGCACTCATCAAACTCGTGTAAATATTGATTTTGCTACAATGGTGGTGGTCTTTGTGCTCCTAATTGTTAGCTGGTGTAAACTGAGTGGTGTGCCATTACAGTAGCTGGGTGATGACTTGTTCAGGTCAAGAGGCGCCATGACTCAGAGCTGTTTGGCACTGATAAGAGCCAATGAAGCACACATAAACATGAACACACACCTGCCTCCGAGCAATTTAACATTCTTGTTCCATCCCCCTGTTGTTTACATTGGTCTGAAATGTCCGCTCTTCTGCTCAGGGAACAGATGACAAAGTGTGTGTGCTCAGATGTGTGTGGAGCTGTCTGTGTCAACTCTTTTCAGGTTGTGTGGCGGGAGTGAGGCTGTGCCTGAAGAAGAGAGATTACTGCAGGACAATGGAGGGAATGAATGGAGGGGGTCACATGATCTTACACACCGAGTAAACACACAAATACACGTGTAAACAAACAGTATACACACAACAGACACAGTGCAAATGGAAGTTTAAGCAATTACACAAACACCTGATGCAACTGCCAGGTGTTCAAAAATTAAGAAATTAAAGAATGTAAACTCAATGTATTAATTTAGAGGTTCAACACAGCCTTCATTACTCTGAGACAGTGTGTTTGCCCGTATGAATTATTTAGTAGTAATACTGGTAATAAAGGTACCACCACCAAGGAGGTTCTGTTATCGCCCCCGTTTGTGGAAGGATGTGACATGGACCAAGAAAGAATCCATTCAATATCTGGGGCAGATATGGACAAAAGAGCGGATCCTAGGTTTTAACAATGCAGGGCATTACCAATGTAGGTGTATTAAAAAATCTGGCACATTTAGGGGTCTTATTTATGATTTATGATCGTGTGAAATTTGGTGCAGCTTGATTGAATTTAAGGGGACTGTTGGGCCTGTTGAGCTGTGTATGTTTTAGAGTGTATATACACCATATTTCAAATATCGTATATTAAATATCTAAGACTAAACAAACTTAAGAGGAACAGCTGAGCAATTCTTAACTATTATTACTTCACTTTACATTTTCGAAAAAAAAAACCTTTATTAAAAATAGATTCTCAGGACAGTTTCAATCTTACCGCAGCAAAATAACCCGGCCAAAAGTAATTTTGGATATACATCCATACTAAAAAACTAAATCAAATGAGGAGAGCTCACATAACCCCCAATCTCTCCCCCCGCTCTGCATAGAAGTGGATTTAATATTATCGGCAGAAAAGTAACAGTCTTTGCCCTCTGCCCTATTACTACCTCATGGTAGCCATAAAAAACATGGCATGATGTTACATAAAATTAAATCCGTCTTATTTTTCACATCCCGGGCGGGGGGGTTCCTGGACAGTAAGTGGTGTGTGAGAGTAACACGTGGCTCCATCCTGAAGCTGTTTCTGCACAAGAGAACTAGAGTGGCGTCGAGTGCAGAGCGAGAAAACAAGTGGCACCTGAACCCGCCAACCTTCGTCTCTACTGAAGAGCTGCACAGTTGTGTTGCTTGGTTTATTTTTTTGGTTTACTTCATGTAGGCTCCTTCCCAAAAGGATAAATAACACAGTTTAATGTTTATTGGTTCCAGCTGTTCTCTTTTCCTGTGTCCGTGTTCAGTGAAGAACTTTACACCAGCGCATTGTGGTCCTCTCCTTCTGTGCTTGTTGTGCGGCTGTGATGGGCATAACGTTGCCATGGCAATCAGCCTTGTTTTGTGTGTGGGCAGAGAATGAGACTTGAAGTTGGGATACTCAAGACAACTGCCTCGGGTACAGCATACAGGTTGGTATTATGCTCTACAGTGAAGGCTCAGTTCTTTAACTGCAACATTTTCAAAATAATATAATTTAGACAGCAAACACCATTTAAACCTGCAAGACTGCAAGTTAGTGTAAGCAGTATTTTATACATTAACACTGAGTAAGTAGTATTAAATAAAATACAAATAATAAAATTCCATATACTATTATCTCAATATCTCTGGAGAAGAAAAGCTTAATTGGCTTGTTAACTGCTAATGACATCCACCACTAATTAAGTAACTGGATTCTCTGCCTTCAGTAAACATATGTCGTGAGCTCAGTAAAGTCCCGACCAGAAAACAACATCTGTGTCCAGTACGTAAGCGCCACTGGATGAGGAAGGGCTCTGCTTTCCCCTTTTAACTTACCCTCCATGGCTTTGAGATGTTGGTCACCCAAACACAGAGCACAGCACAGCAGGGGCCCACAGCAGAGAGAAAGCGAAGCAGCTTAATTGATTTAAGGAGGAGCAGTGCATCCTGTAAGCTCCCAAATCCCTTATTCTGGGAGCCTGACAAGAAAATTTGTTTCGCTGGAGCTGAAGCCAAGAGTGCTCATAGAGTGTGTGCAGAGGACGGACAAAATGTCCCAGATGATGTTTTTGCAATCACAGGGCATTTACTGTGGAGCAGGTTTTCAAACAAGAGGAGATAAGGTTAAGGTTAAAAAAAAACTAATATTAAAAGATGAACAACTCTGCAACATAAAAAATAATTTACTGCTCTATTAGCCTGCACCATAATTACTTGGCTTATTATCTGCAATGTTAATTTATGAAACTTTACTACACTTGTTGTCCGAGTTATATTTTCATCAACGTTTGTTTGTTTTTTTGACAGGCAACATCCATACTACTACGTTGTCCATTGAATTTTCAAACTAGAATGATCTCTGTCAAAACCAAGTGTTTTGGCTCTGTATCAGTTGTAATCCCCGACCATAGTAACATCCCTTAAAACACATTTCAAGTGATCACTCACGCACATTTGTCATGTACCGGCCGGTGTGAACATAAGACATTCGTGTCCAGGAATTGTCGCAGATTGCTCGAATAAAAGCTTTTCTCCTACACACGTGAGCAACTGCATCATTGTAAAATGGGGAATTTAACTGCACAACAGCTCTTAGCAAAGACAAAAGGGTCAGTAACGCTTGGAATTGATTATCCATGTTGAGTTCTATACTGGTAGCCAGTGCTGAGGCTAGTGCCGGTTGTTTCCTCCAGAAGGGGGTCATGTGATAGGAACGTGACAAATCATGATCGAACGGATCCAATCAGCAAGCGGTTGTGAGTGTCTATGTCATCATAGGTTTCCAAACATCTCTGTTTCTGCCCATCCACAATAAAATGCAGCACTGGAGTTTTAAAACTAATACACACAAGTGTATTCTCAGTTTTAGCAGCTCTCTGGAGTAGTGTGGACACCAGGTGTGTCCATAGCAAATGGAAATGTAGCTGTGTGAATGCAGCAACAGTTAGCAGCATTATGCAAAAACTACTAAATGGATTGAAGGGATGCAGGATGGGTGAGGAAAGAAACCATTGAATGTTAGACCGGGACTGGTTTCTGGATTTTACTCATGTTTAGGGGGTTAGTATCAATAAGTGTGTGCAAATTCATACTGATTCAAATAAAAAATCTGTATCTAGTGGATTTCAATGTGTATTCATAGGGGCTGAGAAATTTCTTGTGGCCTTGTTTTAACTTAAGGAGACTGTTGAGCCTTGGACTAACATGTTCATTTTGTTCAACCATGTATCATGAGAGCCATCCAGAAACACTAACAAATTTCTCCTAGACTATCGAGCAAATATATTTTTCAACTCTTAAAATGAGAATAAGTAATGCTGAATCGCAATTCATAAAAGAATAATAATAGTAAAGCTGATTTTAAAGAGGAGGTGAGTCATGTTGAAAGTACATTGAGGTTTTCACCACTTGAAGTGCTACAGAGCTTTTACAAGTGTTCCCCATTTTGTGCGTGCCACGGACACACACAAGGATTAATGCACGCAAGCACAAGGGTGATGCCACAAGAATTCTGGTCATTGGTTTCAAACAAAAAAATTGATTGAGAGTTTGGGGCACCGACGCTCAAAGTAGTAATGCGCCAACAAAGGCAAAGAAGGTGATGACTGCTGAGTAGTAAATGTGCGTATATAATGAAGGATTCGAAATTATTTTACATTGAACAAAAACACAACAAAATCCACAAGGTAATTTAATTATCTGAGTGATTGATATGACCAAGGTTTACACTCACAGAAGTTCTGTGGACTGCTGCTGTTAAAGTCCATCCGTGAATGAGTGAGAATTGAAAAAACAAATCAACGGTTAGACAAAAGTTAGGTGTGACTTCTGATGAGGAATAAACCTGCATTGCATGTGTGAACTGTCCACAGCTGAACATGGTCCTCTGCTGCTTTGGTTTAAAGCAAGTTTGTGTAGTAGTAGTTTTCTGTCTGTTGTGTAAAATGTTCAAAAGCTGATGTAAAATGCTGGTGGCCATTCATATTCAAAAATCATGAATGCTGAGCTGCATGCATTGTATTTAATATGACTTTCTGCAGGCCCAACTCGGACGGACTTCCAGTGTCCCTGTCATGAAGAGGAGTCAAAATGTTCTGATGTAATGTAGTCAGTAAAGTTGCTGACTTAATTAATTGTTGTAAATTTATCAGACCCATAGAAGCTATAATCTGCAGTAGATTGAATTATATAATTTCATTAAATTACTACGTTATTATTATATTTAGAACATTTAAAGGGTTATTACAATGAAAAAATACTGTTTGATTTCAGCTGAATGTTTGCCACAACATTCCCAGTTCCAGTATTAAACCTGATCAGACGGGTTTTGTCAAAATGTAACAATTTTAGTGGGTCATTTGTGATGGAGAGAAACCGGCATGATGATGCCCAATTTCTAATTATTTTGGAGGTTTTGACCTTGGCTCGGAAAAAACTGCAGACAAACAGTAGATGACGTAAAGGATTAAGAGTCACATCACAGCAGGAGAGAGAAAAATAAAGAGTGACGAATCAGAAGGGAGGAAGGATGAGGGACAAATAATGAAACTGCCAACGAGAGAGAAGAAGAGAAGATGAGTGAAAAAGGACAGAGAAAAATGAAATGACAGAGGTGCACACGAAGGAGAGACAAACAAGGAAAGACAATCAGCATCCATCAGCTCTCAGATAATCTATTTGTGAACCCTCGGTGAACTCAGAAATAAATATATTCATCTAGCTTTAAAATATAGACAGAGAATTGTGCTAAAAACACCATATTAATCCACAGGCTTAATTCACATTTTGCAAAAATCCACCTAAAAATTGATCAATACTCCATTACTACACAACAAACTGCATTCCTGAAAGAGGCTTCACAAAGGCAGTATTTGTGGCAGGGTCAGTGAATGAGATGGCATTACATTGTAGTTGTCTGTGTGGTTACTGTATTGTACACTCTGTCTTCACACTGTTATGGTTAGAATTCAGTGGCGTGTTCCCCAATAAGTGAAACTGGTAGCAGCAGTGGTGAGTTGGCTGTACTCTGCAAGTGCCACATTATGTTGTGTGAATCTTTGCAGTTATATTAACAAGTTAAGTTTTTAGGCGCTGTCCCCACTACACATGAAGGACTTAGACTCAGTGCTCACGACTCATGGATCAGACGACACAAATCTTTGATCTCTGCCATCATTTTTGATTTCATTCTGGTAGAGTTTTGTTAGTGTATCTTGCACGGCTGTTATACTATCACAGTGACATCGTCGTCTGTCCACAGACTGACAGACAGACAGACACCTGCTAAAGTACTTAAAACCTATTATGACAGACACACAGACGAACAAAATGATGTTTAACTGTAGGTTTCTTAAGCCGTTTTCAGACATGATTTTGGGGTCAATTCTGGAGAATTGGCGTCGGACTTTACCCGCAGTTTGCCTTTCACACATGCACAACACAGCGGGGGGGTTCTCTGTAGTGACGCATTCACAACAGCATCAAATCCTCCGTGTTATTCAAGTGAGGGGTGGAGCAGCCGGGTGCAGAACACAGAGACAGGTAGTGATGTATTAACTCCCATGCGGAGATCATGTGATCACTTCCATAAAATGCCTGTTACATGTATTTTTGAACAGACAGTGGACTCCAATTGCAGAGATCTCTTTGTTTTCTGTTGACTGCGCTTTGTCAGCAGCAGCAGTGACCACGAACGAATCACCCCTCAAATTCAAGAGCAACACCATGCAACTATTTGACATTAAAATAACAGCTTCATACTCATTTGATGGAACACTGACACGTAAAAAGAAGAATGCTAATCTTCTAAATCCCACTTTGTATCCCTAACACCTGTTCCTGCACTATGGGTCGAGGTAATATGATCTCCTGCGAGTATAGTGTGAAAAGCACTATGAGTCACACACCACCAATTATGGTTCAGCTAGCTAGAAGAAGAAGCCAGCTCCTCATTTTCAGGACGGACATCATTACAAAGAGAATTAACCCCTAGCATCTACATTTTGGCACACAGTGGGCTTGAATGTATTCGATCGGTCAAAGTGTAAACGTGCAAACAGCAGGATTGCTGTTTTTTACTGAGATGATATTGCGTTTGTCTCCTAAGCCATTGATAAGCTTTGATAGGTTAACCACTTGCAGCCCAACAGAATTGAATACACTGCTGGCAGGTGACAGTGGCACTCACACTACTTTTAATTAAATATTTCTTTTAGAGTTGCAAGATCAACTATAAATAGATTTTTTTTTTTATTTAAGAATATCAGATATTGGTCAATATGTATAGGACATCCATTTCTTAACTGTTTTCTACACCACAATATAAGTGTATAATAGCGGTGCAATAAAAGAGTGTCATTGTACAGATGGCCTATGTACTGACACACATACTTTGCTTTTTTCCCCTCTCATTCTAACTTGCTGTATTTCAGTATATTTGTGTGTGTGTGTGTGTGTGTGTTTGAATTGATTAAAGGGAAGGGCGAGACCATACCACCATCATGCCTGACCTGCCTAATAGATCAGTTGAGCGCAACACACACACACACACACACACACACACACAGAGAAAGGGAGAGAGTGAGAGAGAGAGAGAGCAGACGCAGGTTCACTCCATGTCACTACCCTCAGTGATGATAACACAAACTGACATAATGCTCAATGCCATGTGGCTTAGATCAGTGTGTGTATGCGCTGCTGTGTGTGTTCAGTGTAACTCTGGTCATCACCCACCCCACCAAACAGGAACTCCAGCATCCCATAATGGTCGGTGTGTGACCGAAGAGCTGTGATGATGCCGCCTAGGTCACATGATGTAAACAGGAAGTCTGTAAAACTGTTAAAACTAGTATATTTGACTTTCTATAATGGAGGAGATAAATGGACAGAATTTTTTCTGTTAGAGCTTGTCACATTGAATCCTAATAAGTGTGTGTGTGTGAGTGTGTGGAGAGAGAGAGAGAGAGAGAGAGAGAGAGAGAGAGAGAGAGAGAGAGAGAGAGAGAGAGAGGCCATGTGCGTGTGAATCATCCAGGCGGTCAGATGCAGGCTAATCATCTCCTATTAGCCTGTGTTCGCAATGGACTTAATAAGATTAATGAGGGCCAGAAAGGCTGAGGATGTGCTGCTCATCGCCTCAGCACAAGCTGAACAAAAGAGCCAGTGATGTCACCACCATTAGGGCTCCATCTTCTATCAGGCTGGCGTGTAAGCAAGTGATGCTGAGGCCCTTTGATCAACCATCTAAATTTATATTATATATTTACAATTCTCTTAAACTGCTCCATTAAAAAACCAGGACAATCCTTACACACACAGACAGAGTGTATCATGTTAACTGAGAAATTAGATCTGCTTTGCACAACTGTCTCTCTCTCTCTGCTCTCTGTTATATTCATGACAAAAGGAAAACGTGGTTACATTATGGATGCTTTCATAGATCAGTTATTATCACCTGCAGCACAAGTTTTAAGATTTCAAGCCACTTCCAAACACTAACAATTTGGTCAAATATAGTATCTATGTAAGAGATAATGCATGAACAGTAGACATATCAGTATCAAAGATGGTAATCTGAACTCTCAACTTCATGGAAGCATGAACATAAAATAAAAAATACAGGAAAAATAAATTACAGCGAATTTTTCAATGAATAATAATTCATATTTTGTCCTTTACTATAGAGTTAAAAAAGTAATGACATCATTCCACGGTATGTACAATTTCAGCTCCTCACGCGGAAACGCCATCTACACAAGGCGTTAAAATGCATCTTTGGTGATCGGATTGTAAACTTGTAGTATTTGACCATATGAAAGCACAGGTGTAAATGCACCCAAGACACAGCCTAACCACGTCCGGATGTGGTTATTGTGCCCACATTTTTAATGCAAATGCCTTGTCAATCCAGATGGGCCGAAATAATCATCAATATAATAATAATCAATAATCATTGCACGCAAATGTTCAAAACCAGTGACATAGCAGCAGCGAAGCAGAGATCACACAAAGCAGTTCTCTTTCCAGTCCTCACGATATTCATTAATGAAAAACAAGAAAACACAATAATGCAGAGTCAGAGATGGTAACCATCTCCTTCTCTTCTTCTACTACATTTTTTGTGGACCTCTGCAAACGAGAGGAAGATGTGACAAGGAGACAGCGATCTGATCACAATCCGATCTTTTCAAAATATGTCAAGGTTTTGTGCTCATTATTGTTGATGTTGAACCTACATCTAATCTTCTGTAAACTTGCCCGGTTCTGTGCTGCCTCCGGTTAAATTTAAATAGAAAAGGAAGAAACCGAGGGAGGACGGAAGAAAGACAAGACTGTCGATAATCTTATTTTGTCCTGGAGCACACGGTGGGAACAAGGGACAGGAGAGGAGAGACACAAAGATGTGATTTATTTTGTCAGCCTCCTGCCTCTCCCCTATGGCATGTCTGCGTTCCCTCGTGTATTTTCCTGTTGGCCTCCCTGTCCCTCTGTCTTTCTGTCTGTCTGTTTCTGGTTTTCTTTTCCTCTCTATCTCTATCTCCACATCCCTCTCATCAGTGGAGATCTGTCTCCTGATATTGTGTTTGATATACATGAAATCAGATATGAGTGCAGAGGAGAACTCTGTAATTGCCGCTTAGTAATTATTAAACCAATTAGTCTCGCCTGACAATCATTTATGGAGCACAATTGCATGAAAGAGATTTTATGTTAAACCATGCTCTGTGTATATTTCAAACAATGGAATTCTCTCCTTTGTGACGTGTATTTCACATCATGTTTTGAGGAGTCAACTCTAATCTGTTCGCTCGTTACCTTTGATTCAACTCAAAAGCCCAAACCAAAAGGGAGCTGCAAAACCTGAGGTGCACGGACACTTAAAGGCAGCAAAGTTTAATCCAGTTAGCAGAAAAGCAAAAGCCAGGGAAGTGAGAGGGTCATGAAAAGTTCAACCGGTGCAGTATATGGTCAAAGACAGGAAACAGTCATAGGATCTAGATGTTCTCAGAGGTAAAGACTCATCTAAAGTTCAAGCATAAAGGGAAGCTATTCAAAAATATCTTTCTCACCATTCCTTTTGGATGATGCCTGTTTTCTTAACTGCTGGCAGAACTTGTCATGTTGTCAGTTGCAATGTGTCAACCCACCAAAATAAGATACCATATACTTTATAATTTGTCAAAAATGATATCATGATGCTACTGATAGAACAAATCTTTGTCCCATACAGAAGAAAGACATTTAATTAGCAATGGATGAACTTTTGACAGATGAAATGCTGGTCTCTTCATATACTGCAACCAATAAACACATAATCAGTTATTGTGCTTATATGATGCACATTTCCAAAGAAAACCAAGACATTTTATCATCTTAAAGTATCATCACCTCCAACCCTGTCCCCTTGTTTATTTGTTGATTGGCTGGTTTGCTTGTTTGTCAGCAGCATTATGCAAAACCCACAGAACAGATTTCTAGAACTTGGTGGAAGGATGAGACATGGGCCAAGAAAGAACTCAATAAACTTTGTTGCAGATCTGGACAAAAGGTTGATAGCACTGTTGCTTGATAGAAAGCATGTATAGCAAATAATGCTGCGCACAGCTATACAATGCAGCAACAGAGCAAAAAACTAAGTTAGATAGTTAGATATCTCTTTTTTTTTGTATAAGTGTAAACATCTTCATAGGTTCATTATGAAACTGTGACGGGACAAATTAGAATACGGCTAGATAACTAATGGGAAACACTGCTTTGACATGGTGAGATTACCATGTCATTAGCCTTGTTGGAGGTATGTGCCCTCAGGGGGCCCTTCTAATTACCTTCACCAAGGAGGTTACCTTTTCATCTGCATACTTTGTTTGTTATCAGGAATACGCAGAAGCTACTGGACACATTACATGAAACTTATTGGAAGGATGTGATCTGGGTCAGGAAAGACACCATTACATTTTATTGCTGCTCCAAGATTCTTTGACAGTCTGAGATCGGGGTTTTTTTCGATATTTTCATTGATTTCTCAGAGAAAAACTGAGTAACTGAAAAATAATCAGACATATTTAGGAGACTGATCCAGACAAAAATCTAGTTCTAGTACATTTAAATGTGGTCTCATAAGGGGACTGTTGAGTGCTATTCTAGTTGCATATGGAATTGAAACTATGACAAACATGGGTAACAGGTCTGCAATAGTGTATCAAAAAAATTCCGTTTTTGTAAAGTCTGGTTCATTTGAATCATATTTTCAAACAGAAACACAACACTTTTTGGTTTTGAATCCATGTTCCACATTATTCCTTGCTTCGTGGCATGATCAGTCCAGACAACGTTTATTGATGATTCAGCAACGGAGTTTGGCCTCTGCGCTTTTCTGTTTGTCTCTTTGGGTTTTTCAATTAAGCCCATATGATTCTTGCTTGCATCTATTTTTAGCCGTGGATATTCATAATCCCGATGTCAAAAGAGCGAGCGAGGGCACAAATGCAGTCAAAACAGCCAACATTGGTACTGGCTGACCACCAAAAGCTTCCTAATCCGAAGCTGGCATTAAGATCAACGACCATGACAGCATCCGAGATCTGCCACAGTATAAAACAGTCATGTGTATGATGAACTGGCTTGGTAAATGCAGGTAAATAATGCTAATGCACAGAATGCATACACAGGACAGCTGTGCAAACATCAATTCAATTAGATGCTGAATGAGTTTAACAGATTGACAGGAGCTCTCATTCAAAACAGAGAATGAGATAAAGAGATAAAAAAAACTTGTCCACCTCCTGTCTCCTTCATCCTTCCTCCCTTGCCCTCTTCTCTCTTTACTCTTCTCTTCATCTTCCTCCTGCTTTAATCCTTTTCTCCTCCTCTTTAATACTTCCCTCCCTTGACCTGTCCTCATTCTCTTCTCTCATCCGTGTGTCACCTACAATCTTAACCTCCTCTCTCCTCCCTCGTTGTGTCTTTCTTTCTTTTTTTGATCATGCTCTTATTATCTCGTCCTCTCTCTTCTTGCACTCCTCTTCCACTCTCATGTCCTCTCTACTCTTTTCTCAATTTCCTGTTCTTCTCTTTCGCCTCTCAGTCTGCCTCTCCTCCTTTTTTCTCTGTTCTTTCTCTGTCCTGTCGAGAGCCTGCTCTTCAGATACTCCACAAGTCTCCATGGCCACAGTTGTCACGGCAGCAGACTCTTTGCTATATGTAAAACGAAGTGGAGGAGCAACACAAACGCATAAAAATGAATACAAATGCACCATACTTATAAATATACAGTATAGTTATTAGTCAGTGGAGCTGTGTCTAACTAAAACAGTGCCCTTATTTTTCTTAATGAATTAAGATCTAATCCAGTGTAACAGTGCAGCTCGTGGAGGTGTTTGTACTCATTGACGCTTTACAGCAAAGACAAATAAGATCAATTAGGATCAAGGACAATAATTATTAGTCATTTATAATTACTTATATTTAATTATAATATAGATTTCATATTCATTATCATGACAAATATAGAAAATCTTTGACTTTATCATTCAAATTAAAACCTTACGAAACAAACGTCAGTGTCTCTTCTCAAAGTCAGCCGGCTCTTTTCTTGTGAACCCAGTTGCACGGTGGGGATCTGCAACCTGCTCATTTAATTTCATGTCCAGCCTGACCTGATGTCCCAGTGGTACAGCTGGACACATACTATGTACGTTCAAGGCTACATTACAGCCCCTGTAAACACAACATGCTCCCTGTCCCACATGTTCAGAGTGAATACAACAGTTTAAATATGGTGCTATGAGAAGTTGATGTGTCTTCTAAAATAGAATCCATGTCTCTGGATCAGACTGTTACCATTTTTTATTCAGTTACATTTCAATGTTTTACATGAAAAAACGTTTAGTTGATATCCTGAACAGTAGATAACAGTCTACTATTTAAATGAGACATAAAAAGACGGTTAAATCACAGTCGACCTGGTAATCATCCACAAATTAATAAAGATTTTAAAAATAACTTCTGTTTATGGGAAACTACAAAACAAATGTGAATCGATCATACAGCCATGAGGCTGATCTGAAAATAAGAACAGCAAGGTAGAAGTAAAGTGTCAGGTAAAACAGACACGCTGCACATTTTTGGAGGTTCCTCACTCACACAGCAAAGCATCCTTCTGTATTGGAGAAAACTGTCGTAGCTACAAAGAGATTTAAGTTCTCGTTTATCCCACGAGTCATAAACCTGCTCAGCTGTAACAGATAATCTCCTCATCACATTTCCTGGTCATTCAATCGGGTGCAACTTTCATCATTCATTTCCATTCAAGTTAAATACATTTGTCATTTGAACCCTGAAGTCAAGTCAATCAAGACACAATAACAAGTGGATTAATGGATCATCAATGTTAGAGTTATTAATTGATGAAGAGCATTTCAAATCCTAATTTTGAAATAATTGCATTTCTTCATTTTTTATTCAATATGTGTCTATGTTATCTATTTATTTGCAACCACATGAGGTCAGGTTCACTTCTGTCTTATGTCTTTTCATGAAAATCTAATTAAGTGTGCAGACAGCAATTTGTATGAAGTCCAGCAGAACAGGGCCTTTGGTCTGGTGTACAAGGTTTAACACTCATTCACACGTAAATTCTCTGTGCACTGCTCTGTGGCTAATGTCTGAACAAAGTGTGGTTCAGGAATACAAAGCTGAAAAACTACAGTGTGTGTGTGTGTGTGCGTGGGTGAGTCCGTGTATGTCCCACATTCCCTGGAGTGTGTGGTCCCTGGGTCTTTGGGTGCTAAGCAGCGAGTCCAGCAGGACTCCTAACATCTGGGCATCAACTCACGGCCTAAAAACCTGTAAAGCCCCTGGGCTCCATTTAAAATAAACACTTGCATAACCATCAGACATGCACACGTGCGTGTGTGGGGGGGTATTGTATATGGTATATTGTGGGGGAGTATATTGTTCATTAAAAGTAACATCAAACTAATTGTATTTTTGTAAGTATGAACATTGGAAGTGTTTTATGTGCACAAGTGGATACGAATGTTGCTGCTGTAGTTATACAAAGTCTATATTTAACACATTGTAATGATGAAGAGGAGTGACAGCACAGAGAGCCATGGAAATGACTCACAATGATGGGACTGC
The DNA here is from genome assembly GCF_022539355.2 of Hippoglossus stenolepis. Taxonomy (NCBI): domain Eukaryota; kingdom Metazoa; phylum Chordata; class Actinopteri; order Pleuronectiformes; family Pleuronectidae; genus Hippoglossus; species Hippoglossus stenolepis. The sequence continues at coordinate 17,695,424 of NC_061488.1, read as the reverse complement.
AATGTAATGTAACTATATGAGATGTCCTGAGGCTACTTTGACTGTGACTGTACACGCAAGGTTCTAAAATAAATATGATTCTTACGGAATCAATGTATACTGATGCATATATAATCAGACAGAAATGTTTTAGGCAAACCCAGTGATTATGGCACATCATACTTCTATGCAACTATGCAAGAATCAGGCTGATGAGGGTTGATTGTCAGTATGCAGTTCACCCTGATGTGCAAGTGGGCCGAGTGAACGGTAGAGAGAGGGCCAGTGGTTATGCCTGCTGACAACTGCACGCCCATCAAAGAGTGCAGAGAGTTTTACCTTCCTGCCCAGGACAGTAAAAACTTTACGGATGTTTTGACAGATCACCAAAGTGATGGTATTTCACCGGGTGCTGCTAATGACCAGTCTGATTATGACAGATGGATAAATGTGTTTGTGTGAGAGAGAGAGTGGGGGCAAAGAGCGCTGCACACAGCTCGACAATAAAGCAAATGTACTAGGTTAAATATTTTCTTATGATATATAAAGTACTAAAAATGGTTTGAAATGAAACTGTGGCAGGACAAAATTAGAATGGCAGGCCACCACACTCTGTAGTCATGGAAATCACTGCAGAGACAAACATACCACACTTTAAACAATACTGCAAAATCGGTAGTTGACAAATAGTATCCCCCTGTCAATTGATTTAAATATATAATTATGTGTATAGATTATAATTCCAACATCTTAAAATTGTTTATTTTATTTGAATATTTCAAATAAATGCAAAGTTATTACGCTTCTACCCAGTTAACAGTGACCAAAAAGTCATTTCAGAAGCTGTAATAAGAAAATGTTTTTTGTATTTTTATTTAATAAATGAGATGATGCGACTTTCTGTGTCACTCACTAACACACACACACACACACACACACACACACACACACACACACACACACACACACACACACACACGCACACACACATCATAACACGTGGACAGTGAGTGAACCAACCCACTCTCCATCCCTTTTCTGTATCTCTCCATCCACACAATCATTCTGCCACCAGACCCTTAATGCTGCTAATTATTCACTTGTATTGGATGCTGCGTGAGAGGAAGCTCATAAGCCTTTTTGTGTAGGTTGGCACAGATATGCCACAGACAGATACATTTGTATCACTGTTAATAACCAATAAATATAACAATAATCCAACTCCTTTAATGTGGCACTGCTATGTAAACACTTTGGTTTGGTTTAGGCACAAAAACAACTTGGTGAGATTTGATGCCAGATCCCAGTTAGGGATCAAAATGTGTATGTCATCAAGGTTAGAGGACCGTGGTGTGGTTAAGGTCACAGAACGATGTTAGTTACGGTTAAAAGAAACCTCACAGACCATCTTTTTAATCAAGAAGCGAGCAGCAACCTCCTACCCCTCTCTCTTTTGGACCCATCATAATTATACAGCCACCAAAGAGCTTTGTCACTTTGATGTAAACATGTTATTCTGACACTGCTGATATGGTCTCACATGACTGAGGCAAGACTCATGCATTAATACCATTTTGCCCATTTCCTCAGATTTTTTAAAACACTTTCAAAACCAAAGTTTTGAAACTCTTTAGTTATGGTTAGGATTAGATAACTACATTGAAAATCTAAATTTTTATTCAGATGTGTTCGTCCATCTCCTGCATGAAAGTCACATTTTCAATACGCCCATTCACCACCTATTTAGGTCACTGCAGCACTGGTACTTAACTTTGGCCTTGAATACAAATTAGGAAGTGACCATGGGAAACTTCATTCAACATCCCATATATATGCATTAAGTATGGTGGCCACTAGAGCACACTAAGGAAATACATACGCATATTCTATTTGCCAATATGATTTGACAAATTGTTGAAGATGTGTTGTGTGTATTTAATAACTTTGTGTGAGGGATGTGTTGTTTTTTAACCATTAACTCAAACAATCTTTTGAAGAAATCCATCTCAGTTTCAAATATCAACCACTGCCTGTCCCTTCTACCTCTTAGCTTACCTCACACACACACAAACTCAAACACACACACACACACACACACCATCCATGCTTCTCTGTGCCTGATTGCTGAGAGGTCTTGACCTTACACACTCCACACTCACATCCCTCCTTACAAACACACACATATATCCATAAACATGCAAACAGACTAAAAGACAGACATACATTCAAACAAAATGGCAGCTGTGTGTGTGTGTGTGTGTGTGTATGAAAACACTGCCCTGAAGGCTGACAAGTTGCTAGGTCAACAACCAGTCACACGCTGCCTTCAACTGATCACTGATTTATAGAATGATACGTTAAAAATAATCAATAATTAGTGACCTTAATAGAAAACACATTATTAGCACAGTTGTGTAACCCAATATCGATATGGACACATGATCAGACAATAACAATACAAAGTCACTCAGTCATTCAAGTCAAGGATATTGTTTAATTCCTCAGCTCTCACTTCAAAACATCCATCAAGAAACCTCTGAGTCTACAGGCGCAGTCTGTGTGCATCTCCCTCTCCATCTTTCAGTGCAACGCACACATACAAACACAAAAATGCGAAGAAGAAGTCACGCCCACACACGCTCACGTGCTTGATGGAGTAGTGTGTTGCTTAGTGTGACTCTCATTTCCCTTCTGCTCTAAACCTTTAATCCCTGACAGAGAGAAATGACGCAACCTGACATTCTGTTCTCAGAATCCACACACACACACACACACACACACACACACACACACACACACACACACGAAGAGAAACACAAACACATGCAACCCAAAAACCACACATCATGCATGAATGCAACAGCAACACATGCACATGTACAGACTGTGTTGAAGTCATAGATACACACTCAAACAGGCATAGGGAACAAGTACAAAAACACAAACTCAGATATGTACAAACACACACACACACACACACACACACACACACACACACACACACACACACACACTTACATGGCACAGTTTTGGCAGATGTATCATCCTCTAGGGAATGTAATAGTTGGCTTTCACCAAATCTCACTGATAAACAACACACTTGTATGAACATACTCACACACACTTACAACACACAAAGACAACACATACAGAAAATGTGCTCTCCTGTGCTGATGTTTGGATGAACCCTCCCACCTAATAGCATTCAGGTCTTATGATTGCTGTTATACAACCAACTCAAATATCTTTCTGAATCACATTGAAGAGAAACGAATTTATATTTTGTGTTGACACACACACACACACACACACACACACACACACACACACACACACACACACACACACACACACACACACACACACACACACACACACACACACACACACACACACACACACAATCTGGTGAGGTCTGGATATTCTGCTTTGTTCTTTGCCTTGATGTCATGACAATATCGAAACTCCCCTGCTGCAGAGTCTGCCTATGGTTTTAATCATAAAATTATGTGGCTTGTTACCATGGTTTTAACTCCGATATCCAACCCTGCATTAGCCAAAAGATGATTTACCCTCTGATCTCTGACTCATGCTGTTCATGTGAAGACTCACCCACATGCAGTTAAAATGGAGTCCTATGATGAGGACAGAATTCAAACTCAACCAGTCAGGTAAACTGGGACAGCACACAGGATGACTTCAGCTTATGATACTCAGAGGACATTTCAGAATATAAAGAAATTATATTTTGTAAGTGTTCATCTTTACATTGTATTTGTCCACTTTTTACACTGTCAGTGCTATCTATGAGATTGTCTCATGCACTGTAGTACTAACAGGACACTATTAACCATCACACCTACTCCTTTCACGTCATGCCAGGTTTCTATATACTGAAGGTGTTCAGACAGAGCTGGGCAACGAATCAATATCTTTGTTCCATGTGAGAAAAAATTATCATATTAACCATTGTGATGCAAAGATCTAAAAAAATATCTGTGACAGTGTGAAATCTAAAATACCTCTGAATAGATCTTTTTTTAAATGACACTGTACTGTGTTTCCGTAAAAGACTGCAGGAATAATCAATACTTTGGATATGCATTTGGTTTTAAATAATGTGATTATATTTACTTTGGCAGATAAAGTGTCATAATTATACTTGATGAAGCATTAGTGGTCATCAAGACTAGAAAAGTGCTCTATAAATACACAGGCACCAGACTATATACTGAATAGAATATCTTTTTATCTATTTTGTCGCCACAAATCCTAAATACTGACCTACAAATATATAGAATCTGTTAAGAAAAGGTCCCTATTGTGTTAAATATATTATATTATATTATATTATATATTATATTTTGACATATCAAATTAGATCTAATACAGCATTATTGTTTTTACATGATGCCACCAAACTAACTCCACATGTCAGGATGCCCAGATTATCTGTAGAATTGTATGTGATTTTTCCAGTAATTTATTACTATTTAAAATAAACTTCAGTCACATTTCTATATCATGAGACAATATTGTCTCAATCACTTGTCATAGGCTTAACTGAGCATATCCACTTTAACGTACATACAGTACATACTTTTAAGCCGTTCACTCTGACACACACAGAGACTGCACCTCTGACTCCATATGCTCATACAGCAGATTCATATAGGACTCTTATGAGATTATGAGCTGATCAGCAGTGTATGTTAGACAGCGAGCGGCCAAAGGGGCTGTCATAAGTCTGCTAAATCACTAACCAGCTTAATGGGATATTAATCATTCTCCACTCTGCACTGAAGAAGGGGGGTAAAAAGAGATGGTGGGTTAAAACATATCAACATGAGCCGACAGTGATGTAAAAACATGTTAAGAACAAATTAAATCTCGTTTTTTTTTGTTGGACACATTTCAGATAGAATCTGCCATTGAAAGTAAGATGATAAAGACTTTCTAATATTTAAATAATTATTCACTTATCGATTTTTTAAGGTTCTTGAATGGAGTTGTCCTTGGATGTTAATGCTGACTCAGCTAAACTGCAGGGAAACATCCTGCATTGCAACATTAGGGCCAATTATAATTTATTATTTAGTTTTAAAAGAGTATGTTGCATATCCTAAAAAAAACAATCACGGGTAAATTGAAAGAAGATTAACCGGTTAAATCCAGGTTGAATTCTGATAATATAACAAATATATGCAGAACATATATTTGGTTATTTTACTGTTAACTGTGGGAATATCAAATCTAGGGTAAAATATATTTAATTTAATTTGTGAATTGTTTTTATTAAAATTGATTAGAAAATGTATTTAATTGTAAGCGTTGTCATATTGTCAGACCATTATAATACACAGACAGACAGACAGACAGACAGATAGACAGATAGACAGATAGATAGATAGATAGATAGATAGATAGATAGATAGGTCACTGTACTAAATAGATTGCAGGTAGATAGAGTAGAAATCATGTCAGTCACATGACAGTGTTCATTAAAATCGCCTCTCTATCAGTTGACCCTCCCACTTGTAAGCTCCCGCCCTACATCTCTCCATCCATCCTCCCATCCTCCCATCCATCCATCCATCCATCTCTCTTTCCCCCTCTCTCTCTCTGTAACCTCCACTCATTTACTGTCGACTAATCCACTGCCCTGCTTAATCCCTCAACCTGCTCTCTCTCCCTCTGTCTCTCACTCCCTCTCTCTTTCCCAAACAGATACACATGCACACTTACACACATTTTCTCAGGTCTACCACACTCACACACATACTGTAATATATAGAATATAACACATACTTGAATATACAACACTTTTCTCACAGACTCACCATGGGCAGTGACATGTCTTTATTATTAAATATTCTATAAGAAGGCTTTTTAAATGAAGATAGAGAACTGGTGCTCAGTAAAACATTTTTATAAACTGGTGTTAAATATATTTAATGTTATTTCCACACCATGCATTTTTACACTGTTTTTGTGATATGTATTTAAAGTGTGTGCATATGAATATAATGACATTTATGTTCGTGAACACCTACAAATCTATTGTGTTAATACAAGTGTTCCTCAGAAACGCTGGCAAATTTTAAAAAAAACTGTATTACAGTGTTTACACGGTTCACTTGACAGAGACACAAAAATCTGCATTAACATGCACACACATGCACAAACACACACACACACACACACACACACACACACACAGTACATTGTGCAGTGAGTGATGAACATAGACTTGACTGTATGAATAATTCCCATCTGTTAAAGGAACATTTAATATTTCTGCATCCATCTCTCATTCACTCAACACACACACACACACACACACACACACACACACACACAATTCCCTTTAATGCTAAGAAGGTCCAATGCTAGCCTCAGAGAACAAAAAAGCAAATGTTGGAACTGCATGATTAAATCAACACTACCAAAATGTACTGCTCTTTTGGCGTTTGCATGTGAGGTGAATTGTTATTTGGTCAAATCAAGTGAATTCAGAAAAAAATTCAGAGTTTCCCTTGTAAATATTTGAGATCTTTACTGAGTTAATTGTCATCACTATTATTCAAACTTTAATGTTTTATAATATTTTGCTATATAAAAAGTGTTATAGTCTGAAAAATCCTAAACAGTTTGCTTTGATGTAAATTTCAACATATCACTTGAATGTTTTATGTAATCAGATCTTAACTAAATGAATGAATTGAATTCACTATATCGTATTGTGTGGTAATGATTATTATTTTGTCTATAATTTCCTGCTGTACTATATTGTAATTATGGAGGCACCAGAAAAATGGTGTGTAGGTGTGTATGTGTGCATATGTGCGTGTGCGTGCGTGTGTGTGTACTGGTGTTTACGTGGGTCAACAAAACAATGAAACCCGACACATCCATCCAAATATTGCCAGGAAAGCCCTGTGACGCAACTCACACATCCAGCCAGTCACACTCTTACAAAGGTGTTGTCTGGCTTTTGTGTGTAATCTGGTTGATGACAAATAGCGGCACGAGCAGCAGCAGCGCAGTTCGTGTGTGAGAAGCTCTTTCAACCTTTGCTGCACAACAAAGCCGGCAACATCAGGAGAACCACATACAGAGCAAATGAATGTGCAAATTAACTCAATCGCTGACCTGTGTGTGGTAGAAAGCCGTTCTAGACCGAAGTTCTGCACAAATTTCAATATGGATATGGCTAAAACTGAGACAATGTGTTTGTTGATAATTTGGGGAAACCAACTATTTAAGATCCTTTTCCTTCAGACCGCTAACCAAACCCTTGAAATTCCTCTCACACGCTGATTCCAACCATCACACAACACATCCTGCTGTCATGTGGATTTTACAACAAAGGGGATATATAATCGCAGTGTGGTTTAGATAATGATAACATCACCAAGCCATGTTTTTGTATTTTCCAGTGCCACTCACCAGCTCTTGGTTGGTAGAATTGGAGTCGTCTCCAGGGAAGGGGATGTAGATGGCTAAGGCCACACAGTTGGCAAAAATAGACAGCAGTATAAAGATATCAAATGGTCTGGAAACACACTGTTAAGGAACATGGTTATCTCAGAGAGACTGCAAAATGCTAAGTATCAGGATTTTATGAAGTTTTTGAGCAGCTTTGTACATTTATTGATTTATTTGATTCGGTTGATGATAGAAGATCTTTTTTGAACTGTGTTAATTGTATACTTTTTGGGGGTTAATTGGTTTATTATTGTGTGATAATAGATAAACATCAAATGTTTCCTATACGCTATAATGTATTTCCCTGTTTCACAAATCCTTGTTTAGTAATATCTTTTGTCATTTCTCAAACACTACTAAACACCACTAACCTCTTTTACCACCTTCTTAAGAACCATGTCAAACAGCACTGAGAGAGTCTATGGATGAGAGCCACTAAAGATCAGTCAGGTGGTCGAAATACACTCCAGACTAAGACATTACAACAGAAAGAATTTCCAGAGAGAATTTCAACCCCTATTATCACAAATATTGATTTAAGTGAGTTCACAAGATGTCACATTGTTTCCTGTGTTGCTGTAAATAAACTGATGCTGTCACGGATCTGTCCTAATCACTTCAGGGTTCACATGCGGACACAAAGAAAATTGGAAAGGCGATGATTATTTGCATGTTTTGCTTTTAACTGAACTTGTAATTTTTTTGTCAAAAATAACAGCTAAAATATGACATTTCAAATGGTTTTTAATTGTATTTGTTTTCTGAAAATCCTTTTGTGACATTTCTTCTGTGTCCACTGTACTAATTCATCTGTTAATTCATCTGTCGATCTCATTAAATCATTTATTGATCAACCCAATCCAACATCTAATTTAAGCTTTTACAAAACTGCCTTCTATAGTTCAGGTATAGCACTTGCACTTTACACAGCACGTCCATTCTATCAAAGAAGTTATGGTTCATTATTTCACTGACTGATAACGTTATACGTTATTTCTATAACTATGAAATAAAACTGTCCGTATACAAACACAATCCATTCAGACACCCAAACATCTACCTCACATCCATTTAACCAGATAAAGGATACTTCCACTCCACCAGGCTGATGCAGGCCCGGCGGATCGGGTTGTTGAGGGTGAGGCAGAACAGAGCTCTGGGTGGCCTGCTGTTGGTAGATCCTCCTTGTTTTTTGCTTTTGGCGTACTGCTGCCTCTTCCTCTGCGCCAGTGAGCCTACAGGAGCTGGTCCAGTGGTGCAAACTGAGGGCCGTGAGTCTGTGTCAGGCTTTGCAGTATCGCCCTGTGCTTGGCGAGCCGCGCTAATGGCGGCGTGCCAAGCGAGGACTGGGCTGACACTGGTGCCAGTGCCATCGACAACCTGATTGCCACTGTTAACCCCAAGGAGGCCATACGAGGTGCCGACTGGCTTGCCGGTGCTGGCCGGAGCCTGCAGTTGCTCTTGTGGATGGAGCTGGTGCAGGCGGGTGTTGCTTTCTGACCAGAGGGCCGAGGCATCAGTGGAGGGAGTGGTTGTTTTGTTGCTGGGATACTGTGCCCCTGGAGGGAGAGGGGAGGAAATAGAGACAAGATTTTGAGGCTGTAAGAGAGAGTATAAAAAAAACAGGTGAGAATAGTCACATGGCAGCCATTCTGCTTTCTGTTTTTCATTTCTGTGAGTAGATAAGTGCCAGAATTTCAACATAAAGAGCTTTGATAGGGGGTTTGCGTGTACTTATTTAATAGACATTTAACAAACATTCCTGCTTCAATAGTAAACATAATGATGTAATGAGTTCCCCACATGAGCAGTTACTGTTGATTTTAACTAAAGAGCAATTTTAAAATAAAGAATTGTCAAAGGATTTCAGATGAAGCAGAAGAAAAAGGGTTTGAAGGGAGTCTGGGAGAGAGAGAGAGAGAGAGAGAGAGAGAGAGAGAGAGAGAGAGAGAGAGAGACAGAGAGACAGAGAGACAGAGAGAGACGGCCTGTGTGGATGAGAGAGACAGTTTCATTGAAATCAATGCAAAGCTCCAGTGAAAAAGACAGTGTCCTTGACACAGTCACTTTGGTTCACAGCAGCTCTACAGCAGAGTCTGATCAGGGTGTCACTGCCACAGCTAACCAACACTACATGTCATGAAGCAGCTCCCACACAGTGATGAACAAATACAAAAAAAAACACAATTCATCAGAGATATATTGTAAGAGATCAGATCAAGTGAAAAAGTCAGCCTGATAAAAAAAAAACACAAATCCAAAATGTCACGTCTAATGATAATAATAATAACGCTAATAATAATAATACATTTAAAGATGACCACCACAGTCTGTGTGCTGTGTGTTTTTTTCATCTGAGATGAGGTTATAGGAGTGAGCCGCCCTGCTGGGTGTCGCACATCTGTCACACGACGCTTCATAACAAGTGTTCACGACTTTAGTTTGACCCGTGGCGTCGTTTTAAACGGATCAGCGTCTGTTTGGACCAATTCTTCACAGTGACAACTGAGGCTATAACACACACACAAAAAAAAACTAACGGGATTCACTTGAAAAGTTCGTTTAGCGTCTCATTGTCCAGGACGCATGACGCAAAGCAGCCTCCACAGTTTGTCACATGGCCCAAAAACCATCACTTGATCATAACAACAAAATAAATACTGTCAACCATTTTTATTTTTAGAGAAGTATAGTCGCAACTCGCTTCCCAGTGGATTTGATAAGTGATGTCAATACATCCATGGAGCAGCGCTCACAATGTCAATACTTAATGTAATCACTGGAATAAGTTGGAAAAAGGACTCAGCAGACTATGGACAGTTACAGATAACAGAATCGAATAGAATAAAATAGGCCGACATCAGGGAATACAGCAAACAGGCGCTCTCGCCCCCTCGCGCAGCGCTCCAACTCTGCTCCTGCGCTCCACGCACGGTTTTTACCTCCACACTGTTCATCTGCTTCTTGCATCCTCGCGTCCACATTGAAACAATTCGCTTTAAACCCAACTCATCGCTGGAGACACCATCCGGAGGTGCGGTCGACGCGCGAGCCCGAGCCGAGCCTTCAGCCTGAATCATGAGATGTTTCCCGAGCGCAGCGGACCCTGAGAGGAGCGCCAAACATTTTCGCCACATCCGGGTGCCTGTCCGCAGACACACGGCGGATCCGAGGAGGACAGCAGCAGCCAGTCCACTGCTGTCTGTCAATGAGTCCTCTCACTGTGTCACTGCGTCCGGGGATGGACTCATACAGGTTGGAGCGACTGTGGCTGCTGGAGTCACTCACGCACGCAGCTATCCTTATTAGGACTATGCATTGACTTCCATTCACTGTGGACAGCCGAACCAAAACCTTATCCCGAAGCTTAACCATTACTACTTGCCTAACCCTTACCTTAACTTAACCTAATCTAACCTTAAAAAATGTGTTCAGGTTCAAAATGAATGATTTACTCCTTGTTTTTTGTCCCCATAACATGAGTGATACCAGGAGCACACAAACACACACAAACACACACACACACACTTTAGTAAGGACAATCATTGCCATGATGCACTCACTAGCCTCTTACCTTAATTTACCCTTAATAACAATTAAATGCCTAACCCTAACCTGAGCCTAATTCTCAAGTCTTAATCCTCAAACAGTCAATTTAAAAGTAGGTCAGGAAGTGAAGAACTGCCTAAATGTCCTCACTTTCCCAAAATGCCCTCACTCCGTAAAGGCATAGGCTCAAAATGGTCCTCTGTAAATATATCTGTAAAAGTACACATACACACATGATCTGGAAATGCACCTGCCTTTTAGGAAACTTTCAACATCAGCTCAAACATCAAAATGACGTTTGGCTCAAATGCTTAAAGAAAAATGTGTAAGAATGGTGATTTGTGCTTTTAAACACATTCAAAAAATGAAAAACTTCAATGGTATGCTATATAGCTTGAGCGCTGCCGAAACAAGAAAACCACATATGGCTACTGACAAACAGCTGGTGAAGCCAACAAGGAGTCATCTGTTGGTAATTAGGTGTAATTGCTTAAATTGTATTAATGATGCTTGCATTAAGAAGGATGTGACTGTGACACAAACCCACAGAGAGACGTACACACAAATTAAAGTCTCAGCTCCCAAAGCTTGGACCTGAAATATAGGCTTGAATTTAAGAGACTAATACTTTAAAAACAACATTTAAAACAACCGCCTGTTCGGGCCAGCAGCATGCAGGCTATTGCATCTGTTTTCTACCATGTTTTAGTTCTGTGTCAGACTTAAATCATGACAAAACCCATAATGCTAAAAAAAAAACTATTTCAATCACGGCTGCTTGGACTTTGTCCTAACAGGGAGGTTTCTGGATCTTAGGAAAACAGCGAGTCTCATCCGATACCTCCAGTTAAGCCACTAAAGAGTGTCTGTCCTCCAGCTCTTTGGACTTACCCCTCAGGGGTCTTCCCCTTATAATGAACGGCATTCTGTCACCTGGCTCTTCTCTGGGGCATCATAGCGCCGTTTTCTGCCCTCACTCCGCAGCGATTCGGGAGGAAATGAGTTCCCGGGAGCTGTGCTGGAAGGTTACCAGTGATAGGATTACCTGCGCCTGTATAAAGGATAACAGTTTCACGGCAGCGCGTAATCCTCGGGATTATAATCCCAATGTTCCCTCGGCAGTGGCAGGTAAAGCGGGCAGCTGCAGCTCAACTGGACCAAATAATAAACAATCAGAGAATTGTGCGCTATGTCTCTTTCCCAGAAGTTTACATATGATGGATTTAAAGATATGTAGATCAGTAGACTACAATATTAAATTATAGGATACAATATTGGGGATAATCCAGTAGGCTGAATTGTTCTTTAGCCCTTGTCAGTATCATTGTGGTTATGCTGCGTACTAGTAAAAATACAGAATTTAACATAGTTCTGCAGAAATCTTGTGAATTCACTTAATGTGTGAACAGCCCTTCACTTGGGGTCTGTCATGCATGTAGGTTCTCAGATTAAAAACCACGTGTCAGATTGGACCCAAAAATAAGATGCGGCACAGCACTGTGGGATTATGTAACATGATGATTCTGTGGAGGATTCTCTGCACATACATTGTCCTTACCAAATAGTAAAAAATAAAATTATTGCTAAAATGTAGTAAAAAATAAAATTATAATTATATATTATATGTGTGTGTGCATTTAATACTCATCCTTTCAGCATTGTTAAAGTGAAATGTGTCCCCTTAGTTAATATGGTTAACCTTTCTATTCACTGCTACATTTAAATGAATGTTATTGTAGTGAGTGTTACATTATCTTCACTTGGCAAGTTGTGTAGCTAGTTTTTGTAATTTATTTTAATCAACAAAGCAGCAAGCAATTGCTTTGACCAAAATTACTGTCCACTGTGGCAACGTTGGCACCAACATGGTCTACCTTTGATCTCTTGAGAGGTTTTTACTCATTAAATGTATTTGTTTGTAATATATCTAGTTTGATTTTCGAAAGCACACTGGCTAAACTAAACTAAGCTAAGCTAAGCTCACGAGGCTAACTATATGTCACTACAAACATGTCGCTTTTAGCGGCACTCGGACCAATTTAACTTCTACCTGAACTTCACCTCAGATAAATGTTCGCAGAATAAACAGTAACATCACAGCGGTGATTTCCGGGCCACAGCGGAAGTTTCGAGTGTCTGCAGAAATCCAACCGTGCGGGAGCAACAGACACATCCAAGATGGAGACGCTAAATGCGGGACATATGATGAGCTTAGCCGCTCTACAGAGACAAGACCCGTACATCAAGACACTGCTCGATGTTACTGGCCAGGTGGCTCTCTACAACTTCAACTCCAAGACCAACGAATGGGTGAGTTTGTCACAAAACCCCAAACTGTTCTGCGTATCCACTTAGCATGCTAATGCTAGCTCGTCGCTAAAACAGACAAAAACAACAACTAAAGAATGTGTTAGAATTTGTCTGAGTATAACTTATGCAGACAGATTCACATACGTACTGTTTTGATACCAGTGTGATTCTGTAAATGTTGTAACGACTTAAGCAATAACTTGGCGTCCTCTTACCTGAGCTAACATGTTAGCTGGTAATGCTAACATCCAGCATACGTCGCTGTTATTTAGCACGTTTCGGATTAGCGCTTTTTGTTTTTGTCTCCTGACGTCACGTTTCATTTCAGGAGAAGACCGAAATCGAGGGCACCCTGTTTGTTTACACCAGGTGAGCATGTAAAGGTTTTGAATGAAGTCTTGTGGCACAACAACCATGAAGGTTGCTGTGTTGTTCAGCTTTACTTTTCTCTGCGCTGTCAGTTGACGTAGTCCGCACACGTGTGTAGGCCGCAGTCTTTGTAAACAAACACGAACTGCGGTTCTTCACATTTCATTTCATGGACATTTCTATTCTCTTCATCTTTGTTGTTTTTTTATTTGTTTTATTAGCACATTGTGCACACAGGGGTTCTTTATTGGACGCAATGCTATTGCATAGGTCCCTAGTTTAGTATGTCCACAATAGATTTCCACATTAAGAGGTAGGAAAGCAGATTTGCTCGATCAACTGTTCAAGTTGTTCATTCTATGCCACACCAACAGTTTTTAGAAAATCATCCTAACCATCTTAATTTGCTTCTAGTATGTAAATAATGTAATTGTTCCCAACTACTTTCAAAATTATAATTCTTTTTATCAACACAGACCAACAATAAGGACTCAAACATGTGTTTTCATCTTCTCTCCTCTCAGGTCTGCCTCCCCTCACCATGGCTTCACCATCATGAACCGACTGAGCACAGAGAACCTGGTGGAGCCGATCAACAAAGACCTGGAGTTCCAGCTGCAGGATCCCTTCCTGCTCTACAGGAACGGCAACTGTGAGTGCTATGTGTAATAGAGACACTAAAACAGTGGATATCATTACAAACCTCTTTTTGTGCCAACGTGGGCCGAAATTACATGTACTTGAGAGACAATTATTTAGTCCTCTACGATCCAATATTCTCAGCACTTGACCTTTTTCAAGTCCCAATATATAAGGGAATTTGCAGGTAAGCCCCAGACTAATACCAGTCGAAGATTAATTTTAAGAATCAGTGTGATGAGAAATGTGAGATATCTTCCAGGAGAAGATGTGAATAAAAAAACAATTCTCGCTTCATTATAAATGCTGTGTGTACCAAAAATCCTCTTGTCCTTATAGGAAACCTGTGTTTCTTAGCTATAAAAATGTTTTCTCTTAACTTTCTGCCCAGTAGCATGTAATGGTTTCTGCTAGGGCTGGGCAAGTAACTGAAAATGTATCGAAACCGTCATTTATGACCTCTAACCGACCTAATTTTGCTCATGTCGGTTAATTCGTCGGTTGTTCCATGCCACATCACCCTGCCCCATGTCCTCCCTCCTCACTCCCCTGCTGACCTGCACTCACTTTACACTTTCACAATAAACATAGGCTACAGAACTTAAAGTTTACTTATTTTGTTTGATTCGCTAAAGCTTAGGAGACACATATTCAAACACATTGAAAAATAGTCCAACATTTTGCACACACACAGTTCACACGAGACATAACGTGACGCGCAGAGCCAGGAAATTGGTGTTAAAGTGACTGGAATGATCCGGATTCATGATCAAACATCATTGATTAATAACCAAATAAAAAGTCAATTTGTGTGAAGCACTAAAGGCACGAGAAGACACACACACACACACACACACACACACACACACACACACACACACACACAGCAGTGCAGTGTTTTGACTTCATTGTTGCAGAAGAGGCAACACCCCAGGAACAGAAATATGAATTCAGCTGGCTTTTATAAAGATCAGTTCTAGGTGTGAGGGATTAGAAAAGAGCAGAGTCACTTGTTGACCAACATGGAGTGATGCTGGTCAATTTATTTTAAAACAATGTTAAAATAATTTCTCATTAATCGTAATCAAGGTAAAAGTTTGAAACAATCGAGATATTGATTTGAAGTCATTTCACCCAGCCCTAGTTCTGCATAACTGTCGAGAAACACTGCTGTGTCATAGAAGTTTTTGCAAAAGTATTGTGTACATTTGTGCATATCTCTGAAATGCCAAGTAAACAGTTACACAGGTGTTGGTGACATTCACAGTCACACACATTAAGTGCAAAAGATATAAATAGTACCTCTGAAAATGCAGAACAAACACCTCCTCAGTGTTCTCTGGAACATCTCCTTTCCCCTTTGCTTGAGGTCATTTTGGTGTCTTGGAGTCACATTGAGCAATAAAATTTCCTCTGAGGCGACTCTTCCAGTCATGACGTCATGAAGGTCGACCGGATGGCAACAGTTTCAGCTTACTTTGCCCACTGTTGATGTTGTTCTCCATTGGGGCAAAAGCAGCCTAGAGACCTTAAGGTTAAATCGATGATTATGACTATGTTTACATCTATATTTTACTACACGAGTTTGCTGATGGCTTTATCTAGTGCCGCGCCAATGCCGCAGTCAAACTCATCTGGCCTTGTTGAAAGCACTCTGCAGGAATGAGGTGAAAAGTGATGAAATTCCTCAGATCTTTAGGAAGTAACTGACAGCACTGCCACCGAGGTAATCTATCAGAAGTCTAAAAAGGACTTTCATCAAGGCAACGAACAAGGAATTGGATTGTTTTCCCATTTGTTTGCTTATCAGAAAAAATAACATGGCCAGGCTCAGCGTCAGCGTTGACTGTTCCCCTTTTGGACTTGTTTTGCCCATCAGCTTGGCTGGTATGGAAGACATGATGTCGTTTTCTTGTTAGTCTTCACACCAGAGCAGCTTCTCCAGTACTCTGCATCTTGATTCCTCAGAGTGGGTTGAAGTGACAGTTGTGTTCAACAAAAACGAAAAAAAAGATTGACAATATTCCTCAGGTTAGGTTGGAGATGCTTCCAATCCCGCTGACGGTCACCGCTGGAAGACTGGTCAGAGTTAATTCATCCTGCGAGTGTCCTGTCCTGGCTTTTTTTTCTGGCAACTTACTGGCTGAGGATCCTTTGGTTCCTCTGAGGCATTACTTGGTCAGACATGTCCACATTTCTGATGTTGAGAGAAAGAAATATCTTCAAGATGTTTTTAGATTCCTCCTTCTGCTGTAAACAAAGGTAAAGCTGAACAGGAGCCAGATAGAGTTGATTGAAGAGCAAAGAGACCAACGCAGAGAAGCTGGATTCTTCAGGATGATGCTAATGATGAAAATGAAGATTGTTTCTTGCTCTCAGCCTTGTTGACTACTGGTGAACTCGGTCCTCGGCCGGAGGGTGACAAGTCTGCTTTAAGTCTGAGAATATTGTTTAGAGAAAGCTGTAGCTGTAGTAGTTGGACGCACAGAAACTCACACACACACCTACACTTGTTTACACCTTTCCATATTCCCCTTGGTTGCAGTAGATGCAGGAAGACAAACACCCAAGTTGCTAGGTTACCACAGCTTCCTGAGGGGCCTTCCATACGACAGTGTTTCATCACACAAACAAAACTAACAAGCTGTAACTGCTGACGTATACTTACATTTTATTGTGTAATAAGTAGTCTGTTTCCTTTGGGTGACACTGAAATTAATTCAGTTTTTTAGCTGAGCTCACAAACCTATTTTTCAAGCAATATATGTCTCTTACTTTAATGTAACCATTGAAATGTCCCATCAACTCTTAAACGTCCACCTAGTTGTTGAGACTAGGCCAG